>NC_143576.1:245316912-245616912 GCF_048544385.1 Mastigoproctus giganteus | reverse complement strand
CCAAATGTGTTGTAAGTTGGTATGTGAATAACACTCATATTCATATCTGAGACAATAATGGATGCTGACATTACGTAACAATCCATGAAAAACCATGGATTATTTGGATTTCAATTTTGAAGTTGTGTTTATTTTAATGGTGACGTCACCACTGGGAACAATGCAGTAGCAACCATTGACTGTCTCAGTTATATTTTTGTCGTTGGCATTCGATGTGAGCGGGACGCGCTTCGTCAGGGCTCCTCAGTTAAGTGGATTACTGTTGATTAGTGCTTTTAAATATTTGATTTATTTAAGATATTGTTGGATTATTTTGTTATAGGTTTTCCTGTAGCAGTTTGATTTTAATAATATTGTAGATATAATTTTTTAAAGTTAATTTTCATTGACATTGACATATATCTAATTTTATAATGGTAGTTACGAGATCTGCCTTGAACACATCACTGGGTATCGTGACTCACACAGAAATAGCCGATGGCGATTTACGTGTGAGTCATGATTTAATCCATTGTGAAACATGTGGAATGTTTTCCAAGGTAGACCTGGTGACTAATCATAGCTCACCTGGGGATTCTTTTCTTTGTGATCGATGTAAGGAGTGCACCGAACTTAAATTACAATTTGGTGAACTGATAGAACAATTTGAGTCACTGAAAAAACGGGTGCTTGCCCTTGAGAATAATGCATCTGGGAGCTCGTCAGGGACTCAAGACTCCAGCAATCTACCAAGTGATGCACTCCCGATTCAGGCCTCAAAACAGAAAAACCAAGTGCAAACTACTCCGGTTAAAAAGGACATTGTTTTATTAGGAGACTCCATTGTCAGGGAAACGGGGAATATTTTTTGTAATAAGGATAGGTGGAGTAGAACCAGGGTATGTCTGCCGGGAGCAACTATTGATGATGTCACCAACAGATTGTCAGATTTTAAGGGGGGTAAAGAAAATATTATTATTCATGTGCGGACAAATGACATTAAACGTACACGATCTGACGATTTGTTGGAAAAATACAGGACCATGCTGAGGAAATGCCGCGAGCTAGACCACAATGTCTACGTGTCTGCAATTCTCGCCAGACACGATAGAAGGGATTATATGTTAAAAGCCTTGTGGACTAACTCAAGACTTGAATGACTCTGCAAGGCTTTAGGGGGGAAATTTCTATCAGCTTGGCCCACACTTGAAGGTAGAAGGAATTTGTTTTGTAGAGACGGGATACACTTAAACAAAGGTGGTGCAAACGTTTTTGCCAATTTTATTGAGGATACCTTAAAGTTTCAGGGAAACTGCTAGTTAGGGGGGATGTGGGTAATACTGACACGCGCTTATCTGATAATATTGGTCAAAGTAACTCTTGCACGTACCTCGAGAGTTATGTTTCCCCAACTGGACATATTATTTAGATGTTCTGGGGGCAAAACGCTTCGAGTGAGCGGGTAGCTAATGCCAGGGAAGAGAGCCTAAAAAACTTCAAGGGTTGTGTTAGGGTTGTTAAATATACAAGAACAGTAAATCTTAATTGTTTATACAGTAACGTTAGAAGAGTCGTCAATAAAATGAGCGAATTCGAACTGCTGGTTAAAACAAGTAACGCCGACATAATAGGGCTTACAGAGACGTGGTGCCACCCGGAAATTGGGGATGATGAGTTTCAGTACGGCTTGTATAATGTATTTAGGAAGGATAGGGTAAATAGAAGGGGTAGTGGGGTAATGCTTCTTATCAGAAGCAGCCTCAGTGCGACGATACCTTTCCCGGATTCAGCACGTTTCACATGCTAGTATAGAATCTGTACGGTGTGAGATAGTTGGAAACAAAAGATATAATGCGAGTAGGAGTAATCTACAACCAGGTGATCGTGAAGATTACGGGTGATTTCAATATGCCTCTAATTGATTGGAGTAAATGGGAAGGAAACTCGACACGGGGAATATTTTTAAATCAACTAAATGACTGTTATTTGTGTCAACATGTCAGGGAAAGTACTAGAGAAAAGAATATTCTAGACCTCATCATCACCCATGAATTAGATGACATAACAGGGCTGACAGTAGAGGAACCAGTAGCAGCAAGTGATCGCGGAGTTCCACAGAAAAAGTTCGACAGGCAAAGGCAGTTTATGAGAAATCACTAGCAAACAGAGCAAAGAGGGGGGGGGGATAAGGAATTCTTCACACATATAAATGCAAAGAAGAACAGGACAAACCAGATCGGACCTTTATTTAAGGGGAAGGGGATAGTATTAAATACACCAGCTGCAGTTGCAGATGAACTGAACAGTTATTTTGCATCGATATTTACCAATGAAAAGCCTTTTGTGGCAAAGGGAAATTGTGGGAGCGAAGTTGAAAAATATGTAATTAATGATATTGAAATTTCGCAAGATTATTTAATGAAAAAACTTTCGAACCTACAGACCAGTAAGGCTCCTGGAGTTGATGGAATATACCCTATAATCTTAAGGGAGGCGGCAAGCGAGTGCATTGAACCATTGAGGCTAATTATGCGAGCATCACTAGACTCTGGGGAGATTCCCTTGGATTGGAAAAGTGCAAATGTATCTCCCATACATAAGGGTGGCTCTAAAAGTGAAGTTGGAAATTATAGACCTGTCAGTCTGATTTCAGTAGTAGGGAAAATCATGGAGGCAATGATCAAGGGTGGAATTCAGGATCATTTGGATCGAATTGAAATTCTCAAGGATACTCAGCATGGTTTCGTAAAGGGAAAATCATGTTTAACAAATCTGGTTCGCTATTTCGAAAGGGTCACTCACGAGCTGGATTTAGGGAATAATTTCGACATTGTTTATTTAGATTTCAGCAAAGCTTTTGACTCAGTCCCACATGAGCGGTTGCTTTATAAGCTGTAACAGGTTGGAATCACTGGGAAAATCCTTAGATGGGTAGCAGGATGGCTTCAGGGCAGGAGGAAGAGGGTTGTGATAAATGGCTATTCCTCAGATTGGGTTGATGTAAGAAGTGGGGTTCCCCAAGGATCAGTATTAGGACCACTGTTGTTTTTAATTTTCATTAACGACATCGATCAAGGGCTAGAGGGCGTGATGTCTAAATTTGCAGATGTTAAAATTGGTAGAGTAGTTAATGATAACTGTCAAGCTGAGCTTCTTCAGAGAGACCTAGATAGACTTCATGAATGGTCAGAAACATGGCAGCTATGCTTTAGGCCAACAAAGTGTAAGGTATTACACCTGGGAAACAGTAATCCCAAAATAACTTGGGTGTTACGATACGGTCAGACACGAAATTCTCTGAGCATTGTAAACAGGTTGCAAGGAAGGCCCATGGTGTCCCATCGATGATCTATCGAACTTTTGCAAATAGATATAAGAGATAGGGACGTGATAATCCCATTTTTTAAGGCTTATGTTAGACCACACTTGGAATACTGTGTTCAAGTATGGAGACCGCACCTAAAGAATGACATCGAGCTTCTTGAAAGGGTGGAAAGATGGGTAACTCGCCTGGTGAGATCGGCAAAAGGTCGTCCTTATGAAGAAAGACTTCGAATATGTGGGTTGCAGAGTTTGGAAACTAGACACCTTAGAGGAGATTTGATTGAAGTGTTTAAGGCTCTGAGAGGCATCAGTAAAATGAATGAGGACAAAATTTTCAAGATTATAAATGATGCTAGAACTAGGGAGACATAAATTCAAGTTACGGGGGGGGGAAATGTTTAGATTGGACTGCAGGAAGTTTTATTTTAGCCAGCGAGTTATAAATTACTGGAATAAGTTGCCTTCATGGGTGGTAGAGGCTGACAGTTTGGGGAAATTCAAAGGTCATCTGGATAGTACTTTCGGGTAAGGGAAGCGCATAGGATGATAAGTGGATTTCCCCTGAGCCCTTCAGATTGGCTCTCCAAGAATGAATACGGAATTCTAAATGTGGTCTCACCATTAAACTAAAAATTGAAGAGATCTGTAGTTCGAATCTCATCGATGGCGTGAGGAACTTTTATATGCCTCTTTCACATCGTGGATGAGTTAATCGGTCTAAGATGAGGATAGTATGATTTTTCTTCCCCCGAAACTCGAGTGTTTTGTTTAGCAAAAACCGAAAATTGACCATAGAAGACATGTCATTTATGGACAGTGTACACTGAGCAATATGGCCTCAGTCGCTGATGCTGTCTAAATCAAACAAAACATCTTAGTGGAGCTTCAAGGGTCTCACTTGGAAAAGGGAAGGATTTGAGAAAAAGCATTTTTAATCAATATTTGCCTGTTTATAAAGAAGTCGAAACTGGTCCAACAGAGTAATGAATCTCTTTTCACGTTATTTCGATCTATTTGTGTGAGTGCGAAGAACACCTGGAGAATGTTTACTGCAAGAGCGCATCTTGCTAGAAGTGAAATTCGGAGTGGGGTCGGGTTATTGTGTGGCATAGTTTCTCATAATATGGCCTAGGATATTTGATGGTTGTTCTGGGAACCATTTTGGCACAGCATTAAAGTTGAGTAGCAGTGACGAAACTGACATAAGTCCGAATGCTACTTTGAGGGTAGTGTATGTATATCACTGTAATTGGTGTCTTCCGCCTTCACCGAGTGCCCGAAATAAGAATAAGTTCGGGTCATCTTCATAGTACATAGACCTGATGTAGAGTCAGGATTCTTGAGAGGCCACAAAAGAAAGGCAGAGCATCCCTCTGAAGTATACCTTTTCAAGATTAAGTTGGGTGTTTCGTTATTCAATGTTTGTTGATTCGTACCGAAGGAGTGCAGCGGATTGATAATTGTAAGTGTACCATTCGTGGTTGTGACGAAAGTGATTCGGACCATAGTCGAAGGGTCCCGAGATTGATTTTCCAAAATATTTTAACGGTTACATACAAACGAAATGGGACTGAATTTCATAATTGATTTCTGTACATTGTGTATGGGCATAGATATCGTGATTAACTGTTTCCCATTCTGTTTACTTGCTTGGAAGAGTATATCAATGAAGGAAAAGCTGCAGATTTTGTGGATGAACAATGGAAATCCCTCCCTTTCTACAGTTAGGTTTATTGTGTAAATCTTCGAATATGCTATTGATATGCAATTTGTTGTGTTATCAACACAATACCTCCGTAAATATTTTTTGTAATTCAAACCAACTAAGTAAACCTTTGATCGTCTCTAAGAAGTTTTAAAAGTTCCCCTTTCTCCAAAGTGTGTGCTAGGTAGAGGAATGGTGTTTAATCGTCATCCAATCTGCATCGAGTAGAATTGGCTCCGATCCGATTCCATCAATTACGCGAAGAACTTTTATGGACTCTTGTTCACCCTGTAGCTGAGTTAGTTGGTCTTATGCGCGGATGGGAAGATCACTCCCCACCATCCGGAAACGCCGGTTTTCGTCTAGCAAAACAGGGAAACATCTTTTGTCAATAACCGGCTGATCGTTGCCTTGGCAAAGAGCAGATGCTGAACTTGCTGTCTTTAAATGTTAACTGCGCTGTCAAAAGGGAAGTTGAGTCACCTGAGCAGTAACTTTTTAAATTAAAACAGTACTGAAGATGTAAACAAAAACTTTAAAAAAATTCCCTCACGCAATGTGGTTAATAAAGAGATAATTAATGTTACGAAAAAGTGTTACAAAACTCTGGTCCAAACTGCGCCTTGGCTTCCGTTTTACTTTTATGCCGAGAAGAGCGAGTAGATTTTTAATTTGTTTCATTTTTTTCACTTTAGAACGGAAACGCCTGTTGAAAACAGTGAATTTTCGCACATTCACAGAGTGAAAATCTCTCATTTTGTTTCAATGTTCTTTCTCTCTGATCTGTCCTTTTAATATTAAATATCGCTGTAATAAAACGAATCTCTGAATTTTCATGATAGTAAGATGAGTTAAATATAATAAACACATCCTAACATTTGTTAGAAATCTGAGTTACTTTCATTGAAACGTTGTGAACGTTCTGCACTCAAATGGGCTTGTAGGTGAGGATGAAAGGTCATTCTCGTAATTGGGGGCACCTTTCGCTTTAATATACAACTGATGTAATCTTTATGAATCGTGGTTATTTGCCCATCTTAAGTTTGTATAGGAATGCCAGGAGGTTTCCTAATTCGACAGTGATAGTGAAAGATTTATATTCGTGATGCTAGTCATTAATGTAACATACCGTCGCGAAAAAGGGATAGAAATGTGAAAGATCTAGGTGATGCACTTTCTTTGAACACCAGTGTATATCGAGAATTCTAAGGTTCACAAACGCTCTTGATCCAATCAAAAGGGAACCAGGGTAACCTCACATTTTTTTAGAACCTATGAGGCCTACAAAGAGATTAAATGGTTTTAAAATTAGTTTCTCCCTATTGCTTTTCAATAAAAAAGGGGAAAAAGACATTAATTTGGAGCAACAATTTGTAAAGCTATACGTATTCACTCATTGAATTCCTTTATTCAGAGTAAAAATAAGTGAACATTTCTCCTCACCTTGTATTCATACAAAGTCACGTGAAATGGTTACCTTTTTCTTATGGCTTAATTGCTAGATTCCATTAGGGGACTTAATCCACCATCCTACCGAAGAAGCCTTATATTCATTTACACATGGGTTTCAAAAAAAATCCTTGACCTACAAACCTGTGAAAAGCCCCACTGCTTTTTTCCGAGGACAATTAATTGATTACATTTAATTTATTCAGGACACCGATAGATATTTTACTCCTTTGACTCTTATATCAAAGAGTATATTAGATTTATTATTCGAATTCATAAAATATCACCTGTATATATCCATACCAAGTACCTCTTTAAATCCCTCGCCGCACCTCTCCTTCGTATGTCCGGTTGACCGTTTAATGACTTAAATCTTTATTCGGCACATTGCAAGCCCTGACTGGACCACAACGGTCCAATCGATGGTGCAATTCTTCGAAGACGAATAAAGAAACCATCAACATACTTTGCATGCTCTCTTGCATGAAGGCAGATTTGTGCACCTGCATGAATGAACTTGGTCCATTTATGCCCTGGCAAAACCAGCGTTCATACTATAATTTCGCTTAATTCATGGGCCATATATTAATGGCAGACACTAAACGTCATCCTACAATACCCCTCACCTCTCCTCTCCTAAATGGGATGTAGGAATTAGTGGTCACTGCCAATGACCATTTCAAGGGCCAATCATACTTAAATTGTTCCTTTTCTGAACTCGACCTGCCCTAGTGGAATAGGAATCTGTGATCACCAAAAATTCGTAAATAATATCCCATACAATTTTACAACACTTTTCGAAAATTGTGTTTTGAATACATACATTTAAAATTTTCCTTAAAATAATAGCTAAGTCAAATTCATTATCTTACTTCAGCCAAATGTGTTGTAAGTTGGTATGTGAATAGCACTCATATTTATATCTAAGACAATAATGGATGCTGACCTTACGTAACAATCCATGAAAAACCATGGATTATTTGGAATATCAATTTTGAAGTTGGGTTTATTTTAATGGTTACGTCACCACTGATAACAATGCAGTAGCAACCATTGACAAAATACGAAATTCGGGATATGTACACTAAACCATCAAAATAATCGAAGCTAAGCCAATAGTTTAGTCACTATTTACCAAACATTCAATGCATTTTCTAGCAAGGTCTTCACAGTGCAAATCCTGTTGGCAGTATTTTGATTTCAAGAATTGTGGTATTGCAAAAACTTTGCTTCGTTAACAGGACATTGAAATAGGTAACAAATTGAACTGTTTGTGTGTCATTAAGAAACATTCTAAGTTGTATCAGAGTGACACAATGTAATTCAGCTTACACATTGGACGAACCAGCAATTTACAGTGCTGCTGCATTCGATCCTGTCACTTTGATTAAGCGGATTTTCCCTGAGCCCTCTTCTAAAAGGTCTCTCCTTCAGAGTTGCTCTCCAAGAATGAATACGGAATTCTAAATGTGTTCTCACCATTAAACCACTTACTTCTCCATACTGCAAAGGTTCTGTAATCAGAAACAGACAAAATCTCCCTTTGTTTACACTGCAAGCTAAAATTCACACCTTATTCTACCGTAATCCCTAGGTGTTTTCCAATTGAAACCAGTGATAACTCCCCTTCTGGTTTTAAATATTCTGATCTCTCGCGTCCAGTGTATTCGTGATTTGACATGTTTGTTAAACTTCTGCCCTTGTTGTTTTAGTGGAGTTTTAGGAGTTTGCCTGTGGTTGATTATCCCTTTGCAAACTCGAGTTTCTGGGAGGGAAAAATCTTTATTTTCCATCCAGCAAAAACCGAAAATTGACCACAGATCACACATCATTTATGGACAGTATACACCGAGCAATATGGCCTCAGCTGCTGATACTGCCTAAATCAAACAAAGCATCTTCGTGGAGCGGCAAGAGACTCCCTTGGAAATGGGAAGGATTTTAGAAAAAGCATTGTAATTATTCCAAGATCTTCAAACTGCTGGTTCAACGGTTGAGGAGGGATGTGATAATTTTAGTCAATATTTATACAGGCTTGGGTGGGTTAAATTGCATATTATGGTTTAGCGAGATGGTTAACTCTGTTAAGAGAAGTAAGACATTATATCCGTTGTTGCCTTTATGCCGTTCAACGTTCCTACCAACTGCAACTTTAGAGTAACATTCATCGAGTTCTCCCTCCGATACACCTCAGAGGACTAGAGGTTACTCAGAATGAAAAGTCTCGGTAGATATCCCTGAAAAGCATCTACCAGGACGGAAATGCGTCAATACGACAGGAGGTGTGTATGAAGCAATATGAACACCTTTTGTCGGCTTTAATAGGAGAGCGGTAACTTGCCAAACTCAACAACAATAAGTGCTCTTGTAATTGGTCATAGAGAAGTCGAAACTGGTCCAACAGAGTAATGAATCTCTTTTCAGCTTATTCCGATCTATTGGGTGTGAGTGCGAAGAACATCAGGAGAATGTTTGCTGCAAGAGCGCATCTAGGTAAAGTGAAATTCCGAGTGGAGTTGGGTTATGGTGTTTAGTTTCTCATGATATGGCCTGGGATATTTGATCGTTGTTCTAGGAACCATTATGCCACGGAATTAAAGTTGAGTAGCAGTTTCGAAACCGAGAAACTGACGTCTGTCCAATTACTTGTAGGGTAGCGTATGTATATCACTGTAATTGGTGTCTTCCGCCTTCACGGAGGGCATCTTCATAGTACTTAGCCCTGATGTAGACAGACAGGATTCTTGACAGGCCACAAAATAAAGGTAGAGCATCCCTCTGAAGTATACCTATTCAAGATTAAGTTGTCGGAGGTTTCGTAATAAGTCACACGGATTTCTCACTTAATGAGATTTTCTGGATCACTTCTCCTCTTCTAGATATCTGATGTGTAGAATGGGAATGGTGATCCCGAAGTGATTCTCCGGAATTCTGAAAAGTGCGTGAATAGAAAGCCAAACGCTGAATCAATACACCAAACTATTTGTTCGTTGTTATTCAATCTTTGTTGAATCCAACCGAAGGAGTGCAGCGGATTGATAATTGTACCATTCGGGGTTGACGAATGTGATTCGGCGTGTAGCCGAAGGGTCCCGAGACTGATTTTCGAAAACATTTTGACGGATATATCCAAATGAGATTGAATTCAATAATTGATTTCTGTCCGTTATTCATGGGCATAGTTTTTTTTTTTTTTTTTTGTTATTTGTTGGCGCATCAACTTCTGTGGCCATAATGCACCTCCCAAAGTGTTTGCATTTTACTCTGATCATAGCCCGAGGCGGGATTCTAAACGGCGACATTTGGGTTGCCAGGCATGCACTTTACCCACCTGAGTAGCCCACTCGGCTGGGCATAGCTATCATGATTAACTGTTTTCCATTTGGCGGGAATTCATGCCGATTTCCCAATTCTGTTGACTGCTTGGAAGAGTATATCAATGAACAAAAAGCTGCAGATTTTGAGGATGAACACTGGAAAACCATCCCTTTCTACAGTTGTGTTTATTATGTAAATCTTGATTGAAACGAACATGCTACTGCAATACCTCCTGACCACTCGGAAATATTTTCTGTAATTCAAACCAACCAATGTTTGATCGTCTTTAAGCAGTTTTAAAAATTCCCCGTTCTCCAAAGTGTGTGCTGGGTAGAACAATGGTCTTTAATCGCCATCCAGTCTAGATCGAGTAGAATTGGTTCCGATCCGAATTCCGTGAGTGACGCGAAGAACTTTTATGGACTCTTGTTCACCTTGTAGCTGAGTTAGTCGGTCTTAGGCGTTAATGGCAAGGTTTATTCCTCCATTACCGAAACTGGGGTAGTTCTCTAGCAAAACAGGCAAACACCTTTTCAATAACTGGCTGATCTTTGCCTTGTCAAAGAAAAGATGCTGAACTTGCTTGGTTACTGCCCAGTTAATTAAATGTTAACTGTGCTGTCAAAAGGGAAATTGAGTCATCTGAGCAGTACCTTTTTAAATTAAAACAGTACTGAAGATGTAAACAGAAACAAACAAACAAAAAAAAGCCCCTCACGCAGTGTTCTTAATAAAGAGATAATTAATGAAACGAAAAAGTGTGTTACAAAACTCTGTTCAAAACTGCGCCTTGGCTTCCGTTTTACTTTTATGCCGAGGACAGCGCGTAGCTTTTTAATTTGTTTTATTTTTTCCACTTTAGAATGGAAACTCCAGTTGAAAACAGTGAATTTTCGCACTTTCACCGACTTAAAATCTTTTTTTTTTTCATTTTTCTTTCTCCTTGATCTTTTCTTTTTCTTTCCAGCCATATGGCAATATTACTGGAAAGAAAAAGCAGAGATCACGGAGATAAATAAAGAAAGAAGAGATACATAACTATTTTAATATTAAATATCGCTGTAAAAAAACGAATCTCTGAATTTTCATGATGGTAAGATGAGTTAATATAATAAACGCATCCTAACATTTGTTAGAAATCTGAGTTAGTTTCATTGAAAAGTTGTCAACGTTCTGCACTGAAATTGGCTTGTAGGGAGGGACGAAGGGTCTTACTCGTACGGGAGGAACCTTTCGCTATAATATACAACTGATGTAATCTTTATGAATCGTGGTTATTTGCCCATCTTAAGTTTCTATAGGAATGCAAGGTGGTTTCGCAATTCGACTGTGATACTGAAAACGATGCGGGGGAGGTTATGTCTGTTTAGTGGCAAAGCACGTAAGGTTATGATGTGTCAGTATATTGTGTTTGTAATTGTATATTCTTCGGTTGATATTCTTGGTGACGAGAAACTAGAGTTTTCGGGAGAAAGAACCAATGGAATCCTTGCATAAATACAAAGAAACCATCAACAATAGACATCAACCTTAATGTCTATAAATTTCGTATATCATTGTATGGTCAATTTGGGTCCATATTCTTGTTCCCTTTCACCACGATCACAGTGTGAACAAAAAGCCAGTTTTATTTCTGCAAATTTTCCAGGGAAACCTAACTTTAATAAGTACCTATAAAATGTCTCTCTTCCAGGAAATTTGAACGTAGTTCATTTCCATAAGCACGTTAGCCCTTTTCTGACATGGAGGCCAGTCGAGCTTTATATCGAGAATTCTAAGGTCCACAAATCCTCTTGATCCAGTGAAAAGGGAACCAGGTTAAGCACACAACCCATGAGGTCCATAAAGAGACTAAATGGTTTTAAAATTAGTTTCTTCCCAATTGTGTTTCAATAAAAACAATTGGAAAAAACTAATTTGGAACTAAGAAAATTGTATAGCTATACATATTCTTCAGTCACTTAATTCCTTTATTCGGAGTGAAAATAAAGTGACCAATTCTCTTCACCTTGCATACATACAAAGTAATAAGAAATGGTTTCCTTTTTCTTATGGCTTAATTACTAGATTCCATTAGGGGACTTAATCCACCATAGTAGCGCAGAAACCTTATACTCATTTACACATGGGTTCCAAAAAAATCTGTGAGATTCAAACCACTGAAAAGCCCCACTGCTTTTTCCCGAGGACAATTGATTGATTACATTTAAATCAGAACACCGAAAGCTATTTTACTGCATTCGACTCTTCCACCAAAGAGTATATTAGATTTATTATTTCAATTCATAAAATTTTCACCTGTATATAACCATACCAACTACCTCTTTCAATCCCTCGCCACACCTCTCCTTCATATGTCCGGTTGACCGTTTAATGACTTAAATCTTTATTCGGCACATTGCAAGCCCTGACAGAACTACAATGGTCCAATCGATGGTGCAATTGTACGAAGACAAATAGAGAAACCATCAACATACTTTGCATGCTCTCTTGCATGAAGGCAGATTTTTGCACCTGCATGAATGAACTTGGTTCATTTATGCCATGGCAAAACCAGCGTTCATACTATAATTTCGCTTAATTCATGGGCCATATGTTAATGGCAGACACTAAACGTCATCCTACAATACCCCTCACCTCTCCTCTCCTAAATGGTATGTAGGAATTAGTGGTCACTGCCAATGTACCATTTCAAGGACCAATCATACTTAAATTGTTCGTTTTCTGAACTCGATCTGAGCTATTGGAATGGGAAACTGTGATCACCAAAAATTGGTACTTTAAGTACCATACAATATTGCAACACCTTTTTCGAAAATTGTGTATTGAATAGGTACATTAATTCATTATCTTACTTCAACCAAATGTGTTGTAAGTTGATATGTGAATAACACTCATATTTATATCTGAGACAATAATGGATGCTGACATTCCGTAACAATCCATGAAAAACCATGGATTATTTGGATGTCAATTTTGAAGTTGATTTTTTTTTAATGGTTACGTTACCACTGGTAATGGTAACTCAGTTAAAAGTAAATCTCATGTGATTAAACGAAATTTGGGAATATGTACACTAAACCATCAAAAGTAATGGAAGAAAACCAAATAGGTTAGTCACTATTTACCAAATGTTCAATGCATTTCTTGCAGTCTTCACATAGTGGACATAGTTTTTTGTTATGCGGTTCCCGTAGTTTCCCACAAATCCGCGTTAAATACTCTGTTAACATAGCAAAGCCAGTCAGTGTGGGTTATGTGTGAGTAGTGTGTTGTTTGTGTTGTTTGACTGGCCTCTTCGTTACTGGGAGGCGCGATCACTAGGAAGGAGCCTCCCAGCATCCGTCCACAGGCACGAGGAGCCGGACCAGGGAGTAAAAGACATCTGACGGGCCGTCCACACTCTTGCAGGAGCGAGAGTGGGGAAGGCCAAGGAAAGAGCAGAGCAGAGAAGAGACAGGAAAGTGGAAAACAGACAAGATAGCGAGGATGACAGAGCGTAGGCATCCTCCCAGGCGAAACGGAGCAGGAAGAGTGCTAGGTGCAGTTGTGGGAGTCCTGAAGAAAGACTGTGGGTAGGAAGAAGAGAATAGGTAAAGTTCAAATTAAAGAGTCCAGGATCGTCACAATGGAGAATCACGGAGCGGCGTCGACAGGGCTGTCCGCCATTTGCAGTTTCATGTCTGGAAGTTTCCGGTGCTGGGTATCAGTTGCTGTCTAGAGGAGGTTATCCAGGAGTAGTGTTCGGGAGTTGTAGGTGATGCCAGCGACGACGAAAGACCTCGTTGGCATAACTGGTCAGTGCACGGAAGGCATCATTAGATTCCAATAACTTGGTTTCTGGCCGAAGTGATGTAGTGTGGAGGTCTAGGAGTAGTTGGTTTCTTAGATCTAAGTATACGTTGCATGAGTGCATCACGTGATCCCAGTCTTCAGGTTCTCCGCAGGTACAGAGGGCATCCTCGACTAGGCCGAACTCTAGAAGGCGTCTCTTGAAGGACCCGTGGCCAGTTAATAGGAAGGAAGCATAGACGTTAGGGAAGAACCAAGTGGAACGTTGCTTGTTGATGTAGGTTACCACAGGAAGGAAAAGTTAGCAGTCTTCACAGTGCATATCATGTTGGCAGTAGATTGGATTTCAGAGTGGCACAGTGGAATTAGCATAAACATTGGACGAACCAGTAATTTTCAGCGCTATTGCATTCGATCCTGGTCACTTTGGTTAATCGGATTTCCTCTCATCCCCATTCTAAAAGGTGTGCCCTTCATAGTGGCTCCCCAAAAATGAATACCGAATTCTATTGGCGGCCTCAGCATTAAATTATCTTCTCCCTACTGCAAATGTCCTGTAATCATAAAGAGGCAAAATGAGGCTTCTCATCCATCTGTTTACACTGCATGATAAAGTCCATATCTTTCTGTATCATAATCCCAATGACTTTTCCACTCATCGTAGGTTTTTTCCCTTCTGGTTTTAAATATTGCGGATTTTTCTCCAGGGAATTCGTTACTTGGGTGTTTGTTATTCCATCCGATATAGGTCGTCAACCTTTTAATACCTACGGCCCACTTTTGTATCTTTGTTGATGGTAAGATTTCCTTACGGTGCCGCAATAACTCAATTTAGCGCAAATGCGAAGTAATTTTTAGAGGGGAGGGTTTGTAATATTTGATATCTGGTTCGATTTCCGTAAGGAACACACGAAGGTCTGCTCTTTCGGTGATATTCGGACGGTTTCTCTGTTTGGTGATAATATGATTAACAGCACTAAAGCCTGATGCTCCCTCGTCCACGACTTTTCTTCGAGAAGTATCCGGTGAATTATTATCTATATCCAAGGTTTAGAGATGGAATTCAAAAGTAAATTGCAAAAGCATATTTTAAAAAGTCAAACTCGCGAAGTTGTTAGCAAAGTATTCGATATATGGAAGAAAAAAATTTGTAACAACGGACAAAAACCCCCACCGCCCACCATGAAAGCTTGAATCGCCCACTAGTGGGCGGTAGGGATCAGGTTGACGACCACTGGTATAGAAGAATGGTGATTATGCCAACTATGTTACCCACGAGAGACAGATACACGCTGCTGTTTTGTACTGATAAACGTACAGGCTTCTACTCTCTGAAGTGTGCAGGATAAAGAACGATTAACATCATTTTGGCATGAAAATTACTTTGCAAAATAGAGAATGGACAGAACTAATATCGAATGATAAACGCGAATTCATAGCGATTTATTTGTAACGCGTGTGAATGAAAGTGAACACGCTATACACAGTGATCACTGAATTATGACCCCTTATGTAATAACCACGTTGAGCCACCGTTCGCACGGATAACGCACACTATTCGCCTAGGCATTGAATTCATTAGATATCTAAAGACGTCGTTAGGGATCTGAAACCATGCAAAGTTTTCCAGTGTCTGTGTCCACGCGGCTCATCTCCTGTTCCAAAAAATCCTATAGGTGTTCAATGGATTGACGTGAAGCGAATTTGGAGGTCAATCAAGATGGGTGATATGTACGTTGTGTTCCTCGAATCACTCCGGAACAGTGGAAGATTCAATTTCTGTGCTGGAAAGAATGCAACATGGCAGAGTACACATACCCTCCTAAGGGTTACTGGTAGACCACTTACGAGAAACGTTGGTCCATACGCATTAGGGGACTAATTTTTACCAGAAAATATTCCCCATATTAAGCAACTACACCCACCAGGATAGTGGCCACCATACACAATGAGTCCATGGACTTCTGTTCTTGGGCCACACATGGAGGCTGTTGCCGTGTTTCAGCAGATATTTCGAGTCGCCCGACCAGCACATCTGTTTCCAGTCCTCCAGTGTTCAACCATCTTGTTGCTCTCACCACAGCGTTCACCGTTGGTGATGATCAACGGTGAGGAGAGAGTGATTCTTGGATCGCCTACATTGGAACCCAGATCATCTGATTGTGCGGTGATTTGCCATTTGGTATATTGTTATGCGATATCAACTGTCGTACAATGCCCTGCTGTTAGGCCTGTACAACGCGCTGCACTCTTCGCTCCCCTCTAATATCAGTCTTGCGGAATCCTTTTCATTTCTGTTAGTGACAAGTGGTTTGACCCGTTCGACACCATTCTTTGTATCCGTAACCACAATGAACCGTGACTCACCCACGCAACATGCAGTTTCCAATATGAAAGCACCCGACGCACGATCATGTCCTTTCGAAATTTCGTGATATTTTTGCTACGTTCCATAACTGCTTTATCAGTTTGACCTGCATGACCAGATGAAAATTGCCACTGCTCTGCGCTAGGCATATGCAGATTATCAAACGTATCAGGTCAACGGGAAAAGTTTAACACTTACTAAAATTCGATCTGTCGTATTTTAACAGGATTTTCACCCAACTTTGGTAGAAATCACAGCAAAGACCCAGGCTGTCGGCAATACTTTGGATTCCATTAGCTGTGATCTTGGTCAGAGTTTATTCGTTAAGCGCGCATCAAATTCAGTGAGGATTTGGATGTTAATTGGAGTCGTTAGGTACCATTCCACTGAGTATCAGAATGGGTGAGCTCAATCCTAGTGAACGCATTGGGCTACTTTTCCAGAACTGGTGCCTTCATCCCGATCGGGTTATTTTAGGTCATTTTGGCGTTGGTAGTTTTCTGTTAATTTTGTGAATAAGTGGTGGTTATTGGGATGAAAAACCATTTTAAAGTAACGAACCAGTCAATGGTTTTTACCGCATTGTTGCCCATAGTGACGCAGTCATTAAAATTAATTCTGAATATTTTAATTTCAAACACCATGTTTTCCCACCAACTGTTGCGTAATGTTTGCGTCCATTATTGTCTCCAATATAAATGAGTGTTCTTCACAAGCCAACTTACAACTCATTTGACTGAAGGAAGATAATGAATTTGGCTTAGCTATTATTTTAAGGAAAATTTTAAATGTTCATATCCAAAACAGAACAAATTTAGAAAATTTGCAATGTGTGCGTTACATAAAGTACCAATTTTGGTGATCACAGTTTCCTACATACCATTTAGGAGAGGAGAGGTGAGGGGTATTGTAGGATGACGTTTAGTGTCTGCCATTAATATATGGCCCATGAATTAAGCGAAATTATAGTATGAACGCTGGTTTTGCCACGGCATAAATGGACCAAGTTCATTCATGCAGGTGCACAAATCAACCTTCATGCCAGAGAGCATGCAAAGTATGTTGGTGGTTTCTTTGTCTTCGAGCAATTGCACCATCGATTGGACCATTGTAGTCCTGTCAGGCCTTGCAATGTGCCGAATAAAGATTTAAGTCATTAAACGGTCAACCGGACATGCGAAGGAGAGGTGCGGCGAGGGATTTAATTAAAGATGGGTGGAGGTTGTGGGTATACACAATTGTAGCAGACGACGCCTTAAGTTTTAAGTAAAATTCGTTAAGATCTAAAAAAGGGTTGGAGTGTTACATCTGTTTTTTTTTTTTTTTGTTAATTTAATTTCAAGTTTTTCAATTCCTACTATTAGTTCCCACTCTCCCTATATATATATGTTCAAAATTTGAATCGTTAATAAAATACTTCTTATTAATCCACTCAAGTTCAAATAAATTTTTTTAAACTTGTAGTGGATGACACTTGATGTTAATACAGTTTTTTCAAATATTAATCCATTAATTAAATTTAATTAATTAATTTTAGTTTTATATGGGAGAAAAAATTTCTTATATGAGATATTTAGCAGGATATAAATTTAGGAATAAAATTGAAATCAACAGGCAGTAGCTCACTCGGCATCAGAAATAATAACACGAATTTCCAAAACTATGCCATGCTCGCCTGAGAGGGAATAACTCAGCCACATTGTAAAAAACGCCCATAATTCCTCGCGTAAGTTTGGATTCGTACTCCGACCTTTTCCACCCGGTTTAGACGAATGCTGATTATGTCAGGTGTGTTACCCACGAGGAATACACACACAATGATGTTTTGTGTTGCTAAACGTACAGGCGTCTACTCTCTGAAGTGTGCAGAATAAAGAACGACTAACATCATTTTGGTATGTAAATTACTTTGCAAAACAGAATGGACAGAACTGATGTCGAAACATAAACACGAATTCAGAGCGATTTATTTGTAACGCGTTTGAATGAAAGTGAACATGTTATACACTGAGTGATCACTGAATTATGATCCCTTACGTAATACCGCGATAAGGCACCGTTCGCACGGATATCACACACTATTTGCCTAGGCGTTGACTCCATTATATATCTGAAGACGTTGTGGATCTGAAACCATGCTGTCTGCAAAGTTTCCCACAGTGTCGGTGACGATTCGTGTCCGTGCGACTCATTTCCTGTTCCAAAAAATCCTATAGGTGTTCATTTGGACTGAGGTGAAAGAATTTGGCGCCCCATCAAGATGGGTGATATCTAGATTGAGTTCCTCTGATCACTCCGGAATAGTGGATGATCCAATTTCTGTGCAGGAAAGAATGCAACATGGCAGAATGCACATGGCCTCCTAAGAGCTACTGTTAAACCGCACTAGGGGACTAATTTTTACCAATAAAAATTAGTCCCCATATTAAGCAACTACACCCACCAGGATATTGACCACCATGCAAAATGGGTCCATGGACTCCTGTTCTTGCGCCACCCAGGGTGGCTATTGCCGTGTTTCAATAGGTATTCGAAGGTAACACATCAGCACATTGGTTTTCAGTTCTCGAGTGTTCAACCATCTTGTTGTTCACACCACAGCGTTCACCGTTGGCGATGATCAACGGTTAGTAGACAGTGATCCTTGGTTCGCCTGCTTTCGAACCCTATACGTCTGATTGTGCGGCGATTTGCCATTTGGGATATTGTGTGTTGCACTCCGCGTATTGTAATGCGATATCAACTATCGAACAGTGCCCTGCTGTTAAGCTTGTACAACGCACTGCACTCTTCGTTCCCCTCTAACATCCAAATTTGCGTAATCCTTTTCATTTCTGTTAGTGGTTGTTGGTTTGACTCGTTCGACACCATTCTTTGTATCCGTAACCACAATGAACCATGACTCAACCACCCGACATGCAGTTTCTAACATGGACACACGATCACGTCCTTTCGAAATTTCGTGATATTTTTTTTTTACGTCCCATAACTGCTACTTTATCAGTTTGACCTGCATGACCAGATAAATTTCGCATTGCTGTGCGTTAGGCATGCGCAGATTATCAAAAGTATCAGATCAACGGGAAAGTTTAACACTTACTAAAATTCGATCTGTCGTATTTAACAAGATTTTCACACAACTTTGGAAGAAATAACAGCAAAGACCCTGTTGGCAGTAGTTTGGATTCCATCTTAGTCAGAGTCTCTGTGATCTTAGTCAGATTCTTTGTTAAGAGCGCATCAAATTCAGGGACGATTTGACCGTTCATTGGGGCCCTTAGGAACCATTTCACTGCGTATCAGAATGGGTGAGCCTAACCCAAGTGAACGCATTGGGCTACTTTTCCAGAACTGGTGCCTCCATCCCGATCGGGTTATTTCAGGTCATTTTGGCAATTGTAGTTGTCTTTTCATTTTGTGAATAAGTGGTGGTTATTGGGATGAAAAACCACTTTAACGTAACGAACCAGTTAATGGTTGTTACCGCATTGTTGCCCATAGTGACGCAGTCATTAAAATTAATTATGAATATTTTAATTTCAAACAATGTTTTCCCACCAACTGTTGCGTAATGTTTGCATCCATTATTGTCTCCAATATAAATGAGTGTTCTTCACAGGCCAACTTACAACACATTTGGCTGAAGGAAGGTTATGAATTTGGCTTAGCTATTATTTTAAGGAAAATTTTAAATGTTCATATCCAAAACAGTATAAATTTCGAAAATTTGAAATGTGTGCGTTACATAAAGTACCAATTTTGGTGATCACAGTTTCCCACATACCATTTAGGAGAGGAGAGGTGAGGGGTATTGTAGGATGACGTTTAGTGTCTGCCATTAATATATGGCCCATGAATTAAGCGAAATTATAGTATGAACGCTGGTTTTGCCAAGGCATAAATTGCACAAATTTGTGCAATTCATGCAATTGCACAAATCAACCTTCATGCCAGAGAGCATGCAAAGTATGTTGGTGGTTTCTTTGTCTTCGTACAATTGCACCATCGATTGGACCATTGTAGTCCTGTTAGGGCTTGCAATATGACGAATAAAGATTTAAGTCATTAAACGGTCAACCGGACATACGAAGAAGAGGTGCGGCGAGGGATTTAATTAAAGATGGGTGGTGGTTGTGGGTATACACAATTGTAGTAGACGACGCTTTAAATTTTAAATAAAATTCGTTAAGATCTAAAAAAGGGTTGGAATGTTACATCTGGTTTTTTTTTTGTTAATTTTAATTTAAGGTTTATTTTTTAATTTATACATGGCAGCAACAGCATCACATCGACTGCAGTTAAACTGTACTTCTAAAAATAGAAAAAAAAATGTTTACCTTTCCAGTCTAAAGTCCGAGATCCGCCTAGAAGTATACGAACTGACAAAAAATGTAATCCATAGAATAATGAATGTTGACCAAATACGGAAGAAATAGCACTCCACAAATCGCTATTTTGAAATTATGGGGCCTCTTCATTGCTGGACTGAAGGGATTGTCTGTCCTGCAATAGGGCCTCTTCTTTGCAGGACAATTTGAAATGGAGTGGTCCTATGAGATGAGGTCCTGCAATTAAGAGACCTTATTTCTGGACAGAACAAAGGGTCTGTCCAGCAATATTGAGCAACGTTGCTGCACCGAACGGAAGGTCTCGCACAACCATTTTATATTGGGAAAGACCATATCTTGACTCCATAACCCCACCGCCGTCAAATAAGCCAAATTTTGAATTATTCGGTGTTGCGTATTTGTTATCAAGTCTGGGAACTCAAGCTGTGTACAAGGTATTTATTGGATATAAAGTTATGAGGTTTACAGTACTTAGTGTGTCCTGAAATCATGGTAACCTGTGGATGCCCGAATTTCCAAATTTAATTTTGTTTTATATATGGCCGTGTATTCGGTGGTAATTGGTTTTTTTTTTTTTTTTTTTTATAACATAATACAATAGCTCTAATCCTTATACCCTAAACAGAAGGATAGACCATACCATTAAGCCAAAATATTAATCCGTACTACTGGATTGGTCTAGTGGGGTTACGTATGTGCCTGAGAAATTGAAGATGGGGGGATTTGAATGCTTAAATTCTTAATGAAACCTAATGCACAAAGGAGACACTCGCGGTGCTTTTAAGGTTGGTTATCGTATTTCTCCTCTGTCCTTGTATGATCGACTATCGTCTGAGATTTATTCAAAAAAAGGGCGGATTTCGAGGTTCTGTTATGTGTTCTGTTTTTTTTTCCTATAATTAAATTTTTTGGATATGAAAAAGAATCTACAATTAACCTTAAATTGTATTTTATAAAAACAGGTTTAGCGATTTTTTAAAAGTAAGTTCTCGTACATAGGTAGGTTTACATCCAAAACTGAATCAATGTTTGCTGTTGAAGCCCGTTTAATTGATGTGACACTTCTTGGAATGGTTCCTCTAAACCCCCAAATGAACAGTCAAACTCGTCAGTGATTTTTCTCGGTGTGGTGTCAATGAAGGAAGACTTGCAGAATATCACATCTAATGTAATCAAAGGGTTATCAAAAAGGAACCTGCTGTATTTGCACCACACATGTACGAAGCACTTTTGAAAAATGAGAGAAAAGTTAAAACTTAAGCAATGAATTACCTGGATTTGTTAAGGAAGTCGGCGGATTGCCCTAATACTTTTATGAGGTGAACTTGTTCCTCCATTTCGCACGTGTTGTTTACTTAAATTCAAACAAATCTCTGATTTCGTGTTGATCTGGAAGCAGTTATGAAAATTCACTGTTTTGCGAAAGTAATTTGTTCGCTTGAATTGATTATGAACTTTGTTCAACTTCCAAACATCCCTTCAAAGGGCAGACAGTTGTAGAACTGTTCGTACAAAGTACCGTCGTGCTTGATTGTGTACTAATATAGTATTTGCTAAAATTGCCTTTCGTGGGAATAGACTCATCTATTCACAAAAGGGGATCGAATAGCGACATGAGTAATTACACCCGAGTTAGTTTAAATTCTGTTGCGGAGGAAAATAATGGAGTCACTGGTTAAAGATGCATTGCAGGATCATTTAGACAAGACTGCAGCAATAATTCAGACACAGCATGGATTTGTTAAGGGAAAGTCTTAACATTGGATTTCAGGAAAGTTCTTGACACTGTTGGGCATGGAAAACTACTGTACCAATTGGAGCAAAATGGTATTAAGGGTAAGTTGCTACAATGAGTAAAAGGACGGTTGAGTGGGAGAAGACAGAGGGTGGTAATCAATGGGTGCTGCTCTTCGTGGACATGTGTTATTAGTCGAGTCACCCAGGGTTCGGTGTTGGGTCCACTGTTGTTTTGTATATTTATCAATGATATTGACGAAAATATACCAGGCTTAGAGAAGGGCAACAAGATTGTCGAGGAGAATGAAGGGATCCTCTTACCAAGAGAGGCTTAAGTTCTGCAAATTGCAGTGGCTGGAGACTAGGCACCTGAGTGGTGATCTGATTAAGGTGTATAAGGCCTTGAATGGGTTGAGCACGTTGAATTCTGATGGGATCCTTCCACTTGTTCAGAATTACGAACCTAAGGGGGCATAAATTCAAATTAGGAAAAGACAGATGTAGAATAGATGTGCGGAAATTTGCCTTTAGCCAACTTCCATCTGTCGTTGTGGAAGTTGATAGCTTAAATAAATTCAATGAGGAACTAGACAAGCATTGAGGGAATTGTTTTGTAAATTTAAAAAATTTTTTTTTTTGGCTGATGCTGTATAAGCTAATACACTTGCTTTCTTTCATCACATGCCACTACTACTACTTTATACTAAATAGATTCGTTTTGTTCTTTGAAGTATAGCGAATTGAACTGCCTACGATGTGATTGGACGTAGACCGTTCAGCTCTCTGTAACTGATTAACCTGGCCAGAAATCTAAGATGTCCGTAAATGCTGAACAACAAGACGTGGGTTCGTTTCTTGTCGTACCTTTAAGAAAATCTCGCGTTAATTAGAAATATAAAATCTCGCCAAAGTGTGAATGTCCGTTCTCTAAAAGCATCACAGCGCCTTCCTGAACATACGGTCAGTCGCATATTTTTCACGAATCAGCACAATATTCCTTCAACTTCATTCTGGCATAGAAAAGAGAACTGTTAAGAATAAACAGTGCAATTAACAATAGTCCAGTTTCACAAAGAGTGGTTAAGATATTTTCAAAGTTTTTTTTCTTCCCTGTAGTTTTATGAGGAATGGATCTAATAAAATACACACGACGACATTCTCCGGATAAACTATAAATGCCCTTCTCTGGCGTGGGTAATAATGCAATATTCTCTTATTAATGAACTATTTATTCGAAATTGAAATTAGGTGATGTCTCTTCTGAGTGAAGAGTAATCCCATGTTTGGCCAGATCGGGGTAATAGCACACGAGATATTTGTCCGTCATGGAGGGTGGTTTAAAATTTAGTTTTACATATTATAATGCGAGCACATAATGGGGAAAGAAGTATTTACCACCACACTCCCAGTCGTGGGGAATACTTGTGATGTCTGGGGGAAAGCATTATTCCCCACATATACCATAGTTTTAAAATCGAAAACTCCGATTCACTTAAGTTGGCTTATCTCTATTGAAATTATCAATTGGATCATTTTTACATCCATTTCCCATTAAATTCAAACCAAACGTATGCTGTTGCATGAAAATTGGAAACTGCGATTCAAAATTGCTGTCATATCTCCATCACATACGTTATGCATCATTTCGCTCCTTAGGTAGTTGAAGTGATTCCATTGACCAGCTTGACATTGCAAAAATAATGTAAGATATTTTGATACACCACAGATTAATGAAATATGCGATTATCAATCTTAAATAACCTTTCTAACAACGGATTCGTTGTTAATAACGCCTTTGGTCCGATCTATTCAGAAACTATACAAACCTTTTCTCGCTGAGAGCACGTCGAAATCGTGTGTTTATTTCAGTCTTTGGGAAGCATTCCAGGATATCACCAAGTAGTTTTGATTCAAGTGGACATGCCAGGATAACCGCATTAGCCTATTATTCGGTACTCATCATGAGATGTCTATCTTTGCTTGGTTCTTCAAAATAACCACACAGCAGTTGTTGCTGCTGCTGAATTGCTGCCAGTAACGACGTAACTGTTAAAATAATTCACAAAATCTTTGTATTCACCCATCAAAGTGAACTGTTACGTAACGTGTTCATTATTGGTTTGCGTTATAAATAGGACTGCTCCGTCTCTGCTAACTCCAACTGAAACCGTGAATGGAATTGGTTGACTGCTTTGAGTTAGCTGTTAATTTAAGAGACGCTAGTAAGGAATATTATATTGAAAGAAGAACAAATTTCGAATGGCCTAACCAGTCGGATGCTTACCAGTCTATTCTTTCAATGGTTTCTGTTGACGCTTGCGAATACTTCAACTGAACACTTCATGTTAGTATATTAGTCGATGATAGCGATCCAAACTTTGTACATACCATTTAGGAGAGGAGAGGTGAGGGGTATTGTAGGTAGGCATTTTGTGGCTTCAGTCAATACACGGCGCATGGATTAAGAAAGATGAGAATGAACGTTGATTTCGCCATTGGCACAAATGGACTATGTCCAGTGACATATGGCAGGTGCCCAATCACCACACATCGATCGGGCCATGCAAAAGTATATTGATTGGTTTCTTTCCACTCGAACAGGTGCACCATCGAGTGGATCATTGTAACCCTTTCAGGATTTACAATGTGTTTGAAGTCATTAAAATGCCAATCGGACATGCGAAGGAGAAGTGTGGTGAGGGGTTAAATTTAATGAAGTGGCAGTTGAAGAGGAGAGGGGGGGGATGGATATTTAATGCCTTCATTTAAATAATAAAATTTATGAACATATGACCACGTTTCACTCATGTGAATATTATGCATGCAATTTTTTAATTTTATTTATGAGTCGAGAGACTCGAGTTCGTATCTTTTTTGTGGTTTAAAAGGAATGAAATAATTCGTCTGAGAGAATGCGAAAGAGCTTAACCTAGCAAAATCATCTACTGATTATAAAATTTGACTCTATATATATTTATAAATTTCTGTAGCTTGAACCTGATTTTAATTAACCTATTCAGTTCATTTATTTTCTTTTGTTTAAAACTTTTCCATATTTGTAATAATAAAGATGGCCTTTAGTGTTGTATAGCTTTTTAAAATTTGTTTTATGGATTTTCATATAAAACAAGAAACAATCAGATGAACCTGATATCTCACATGCATCGGTTATTTCTCTGCATCAACTTCTCGTCTTATATTTCCATTTAGTAGCATTAGTAGAGGCATTTGATGCAAGAAAGCAAGCTTATGCAGCATCAGCCAAAAAAAAAAAAAAAAAACCCACTTCCACTTCACCCCTCTGTTCGTTCAAAATACCTGTCCAGCTGAGCCTTAAACTTATTTAGGCTATCAACCTCCACCACAAGGGATGGCAGTCTGTTCCACCAACCAAACACACGCTGGCTAAAGGCAAATTTCCGCACATCTTCCTACATCTGTCTTTCCTCAATTTGAATTTATGCCCTCTCAGGTGATTATTCTGAGCAAGAGGAAGAATCCCATCAGCATTGAGCATGCTCAAACCATTCAATGCTTTATACACCTCTATCAGATCACCTCGCTGGTGCCTAGTCTCCAGACACTGTAATTTGCAAAACTTAAGCCTTTCTTCGTAAGAGCACCCCTTTGTTCCATTCACTAATCTTGTTGCCCTTCTCTGTACTCGTTCCAGCAGCTCTACATCCTTCTTGAAATGAGGCCTCCAGACCTGTATACAGTACTCTAGGTGTGGCCTGACCATTGCCTTATACAGTGGAATAATCACCTCCTTATCCCTGCTAGAAAAATTCCTATATATCATTGACAATACACCATGAGCTACTCTTGCAGCCCGTCTGCACTGCTCAGAGAACTTCATATCTGCCTGCACAACCACCCCCAGGTCTCTTTCATTCTCTTCCACTGTCAGTGTAGTACCACAGAGTTGATACGTTGCTCTGGGGTTGCTGTTTTCCATGTGTAGTACTTTACATTTGTCAATGTTAAACTTCATTTGCCACCTCTCAGCCCATCTGCTCAACCTTTCTAGATCCTGTTGCAGCAGCATAGTGTCAGTAGTGTCCTTGACAACCCTGCCTACCTTTATATCGTCTGCAAACTTCGACATTAAGCTTGATATACCATCATCAATATGATTTATGAATACAGAAAACAATAATGGACCCAACACTGAGCCCTGAGGGACTCCACTAATAACATTAGTCCACGACGAGCAGTGTCCATTGATTACCACTCTCTGTCTTTTCCCCCTCAGCCACCCCTTTATCCACAGCAGCAATTTGCCTCCAATGTCACACTGCTCCAATTTGTGCAGCAGTCTTCCGTGTGCAACAGTATCAAAAGCCTTTCTAAGATCCAAGTATATAATATCAAAATTGTTCCCTGCATCCAGTTCCTTTGTGACTGCATCATAGTATCCAATCAAATTGGTCAGGCAAGACCTGCCCTTAACAAAACCATGCTGTGTCCGAGCTATAACTGAAGTCTTGTCTAAATGATCCTGCAGTGCTTCTTTAACTAGTGCCTCCATTAATTTTCCTGGAACAGAAGTTAAACTCACAGGTCTATAATTACTTGTGTCAGCCTTTGATCCTCCCTTGTGAATTGGGGTCACATTTGCACATCTCCAGTCTGTGGGTACCTCCCCTGAGTCCAAGGAAGCTCTCATAATTATGGCTAAGGGTTTGCTTACTTCCTCTGCTGCCTCCTTTAATATAACTGGATAGATCCCATCCACCCCAGGTGCCTTTCTTGTGTTTATCTTCAACAATTTCTCCTCCACTTTACTCTCAGTTATTACAAGATTGTCTAGCTTACTGATAGAGTTGAATACACCTCTGGCTTTCCCCTCGCTGAATAACTCCTCATCTGTGAATGTCGATGCAAAATATTCATTTAGTTTGTTAGCTACCTGAGCAGGATCATCAACAGTTGACCCATCAATATCAAGTGGACCAATCTGATTCATCCCCTTCCTTCTAGAGTTTACATAAGTAAAGAACTCTTTGCTGTTTTTCTTTGCATCCCTTGCCAAGGATTTCTCGTAATCTGCCTTCGCCTGCCTAACCTCATTTGTAACTTGGTTACAGATCAACTTGTATCTCTCATAGGCTTCTGTGTCATGTGTTAATTTGTATGTATCCCATGCATGTTTCTTCTCTGCCATATGCCTCATCAGTTCATCTGACATCCATTTAGGCCTAAACCTTGAAGAATATTTCTTAGTTGGTATGTAAAGCCTAGTAGCTTCCAAGATTAATTCCTTTGAATGCTTCCTATTTTGAATTTGCTGTTGGTAACATCAAATGTTACCAACAGCAAAAGTATTATGATTGAGAAGCCGCACATAAATTTGTACCATTTGAGTAATATCAGGTTTCAGGTAAAGGAGGTTTCGCCTCCTTCAGCACAATTCAATTCTGAACGCTTGTTTTTAGGAAATGAATTATACCGATGAAATAATTTTCTATCAATATTCAGCAATTTTGAAGAGAAAGTGGTCAATAATTCATTCAATGTTTATGAAAACCGGTGTGTTTCAATCGTTTAAGATTTAGTTGGCCAATTTCAATTTGTTATTTCCGAGTGCCATTTAAATCAGAACAGGACCAGTGGACCGAATAGTTTTTTATTCCTGGAATACAGAAGGATCCACAAATCAAGATTATCTCTGAAGCGGGCAGAAGAAAGCAAAAACTGAACATCCAGAATATTTGTATAATTGACGTGATTCATTCTGTTTGATATTTCAAGTAGAACTTCCTCCCCCCCCCCCTTATTCACAATAGTTAAAACGTCATTGAACCACCACCGGTTTGATGATACCATTTCCGCAGTCTGGATGAAACGCGCCATTTCTTCTGTTAACTCCGAATATCATTATGGTATAAGCAGAAATTTGGATTCGTTGACCATGGTGAGGCATCAGATTTCCAATCATCAACAGTGCAATTTTATGCTTTTAGCTCATATTAACCGAACTTTTCTTATGTACAACAATTAACAAAGATCGTTTTCAATGGATCCTACTCCAGATAACCATATTTTTTATCTCAGAATTTGGCTAATGAGGTACTTGGTTAATCGCAACATTTCTTGTCTTGTTTGAAATCGTTTTTCGTTTGGTGGATGTCATATTCCTCATCGAAAACTATCACTTAGTGCAGACTCTCGATCACAATTCTACTGTTGGTTGATCTCTAGTTGATTTCGACACTTCCCATTTTTCAAAAATTCTTATTTATTCTTTCTGAAACACATACAACTACTTTAACAGGATATCCTTTAGACCTGCCAAATGCTGTCACGCTTTTTTTTACTCAACATGTTTTTGTGCGTTTAACATAACGAACATGCAGTGTGTACCTTCTACCTCCGTTGGTGGTAGAAGGCACACTGCATGTTCGCTATATTAAATGTCGTGTCCCTATTAATGAATTCAGAAATTGGTCTCTTTTGCACTACCAATTTCTGGTAGTTTAGCAGTACCAGAAATTGGTAGTGCTAAACCATTGGACGCTTACCCCTCATGCATAGTTTGTCGGAATCTGTGCAACAAAATAAACTGAAATTTTCAATTAGAAAAATTCTGCAAAGAGTTAATTTCCTTGAGAATCCAAAAGGACATTAATCTTATTTAAATTTGGTACATCGTTATACAGCAAGGCACGGGCCTCTGTATAAATGGAGACAGTATAAAAGAATATGCAACCAATTCTCCGCAAACACAAAAAGGGTCAGTTTCTAAATTCAGTCGACAAAGTTTCTCCTCGAATGAGCCAAGTCCCATAAGATAAATGAGGTTGTCATATTAGGGAAAACCAAGAATTATTTTTATTCATATTGAAATTTGTCCTTTTTAAAAAAGATGAGTAACTCTTCCACTTCCTCTGCCATACTGATAAGAATCTGTTCCAAATGTTTAGTTTTTCAGTCTGAAATGGAATTTCTGGAGTTTCAGAAATACCTATGATAGATTCTTTTAACAAATATAATATACCTCTGTAGGCTACAATCATATCCAGTGGAATAGTTCTAGCCAATACACGCAAAGCTATAGTAGATTGTTTGGCACTGTTCTCGATTCTATTTGAAGGCAGTAACATAAACGATATAAAGAGATCAACTTTGTTCTCATTTTCACATTGAAAACACGATGCATCCGAACTCCAGAAGCATATGTTATAATTGGAAGGCAAACTGTAGAGTTTGCCTCCCAATCTCATCTTGAAACTCTGAAGAGACCACGTGTAAAATATTTAAAATTCTGTATATACGGAAATAGTTTATTTGCAATAAACTCTATAGGTGTCCTTTGATAATAAAACTTCCAATTTGGTTTTGGAAGTTAATATTTTCAATTTATTAACTGCTGTCCTTTCCAGGAGATCATTCAATGCCTTATTAGCTCTATTCTCCAACATATTCTTAGACCTCCCAGGTACCCAGACTACTAAGTGGCGCCTCCGTAGCCAGGTGGGAAGGAGCAGCAGTGTGTAGCACAAGCTTCTTGATTAGACTGGGGTTCGAGCCCGTGACCAACAAATACGGAGGATGAGGAAAGGTCAGGGAATGACCACCGCATATCTCCTGCGCAATATGGCCTTAGTTGCTAATGCTCCTGAAAACCATTTAACAACAACTACTAAGTCGTCCGCATACTCAACTTTACAACCAAATTCGAGGTACAGGGTCCAGTCACATTATGACCCCCCTACCTAGTATCAAGAATATGCGCCTTTCACAGTATTTACCGCAGCCAGCCGCCATGGGAGGAGGGGAGCTCAATAATTTTGCGGAAGGTTGCTACGGGTATCTGTAACCATGCAGACTGCAGTGCACCCTGGATTTCTGTGGGGTCCTTGGTGGAGGATCCATCCTTCCGATGTGTCGGTCGAGGTGGACCCATAGATTTTCAATTGGGTTAAGATGTGGGGAAATTCGGTGGCCAAGGGAGTATTATTAGTTAAATGGTGCAAGGGAGGCTTATGCTGCACCATGCAAAAAAAAAAAAAAAAAAATTCCCGAGTTACCCCGTGAGAGAGAGAGAGAGAGAGAGAGAGAGAGAGAGAGAGAGAGAGAGGAATCACCAAGAAAGAAAAGAATGATGATATCCAGCTCAGGACGCTGGGTCTGCCAAACCCACCATACTACTCACCAGATGTGGGTCCCTGGGGTTTTAGCTTGAAGTGTTCGTCATGCTCCTCAAAGCACTCAGACAATTCTGGCGACGTGGCATGGCGCATTGTCTTGCTAATAGATACCATCTCCCGCAGGGAACACGGTCAACATGTACGGGTGTACCTAATCGACGACGATCGATAGATAACCATTTTTGTTCAGGGTACTCTCTAGAGGTGTCAGCTGACTCAAGCGATGCCATAAAAACGTTTCCCAGACCATAACGCCGACCCCACCAGCCTGCCTTATGCCAACAATCGTGTCCTGGTGTCTGTTCTCGGAGGTTTCATGCCTAACACGCCACCGTCCATCCACTCGGTGGAGCAGAAACTGACTCATCGGAGAAGGCCACTCGATGGCACTCGCCCGGGGTCCAGTGTCGGTATTGCTGTGCAAACTGACGGCGTTGTTTGCAATGGGCGGCCGTCAGCATGGGTGCTGTCACCAAGGGTCTGCTCCGGAGCACAATGCGCAACAGAGTACGCTGCATTATCGTATTGCAGACCTTTCTGGTGGCCCCACGGTTCATTTGTATGGCCAGTTGAGCAACAATAGCGCGACGATCGGCCCTGACCAACCCTTTCAGCCTACATTCACCTCTGGGATCAATGGCGCCTGGGCTCCACAATTGGGCCGTCAAAAGTGTCCCATTCGTCCATTCATTTAATTTTTTTTCATTTATTGAGTAAAGCTGCCCCTAGCCAAAAAAAATCTGGCAAATCCGCCATACATATAGAAATAGTATATGCACAGTATACAATTATTAACAATACAAATTTCACATTCACATTACAAATCAATTGTACTGTGCAATGGTCATCCCCTGAGCTACAGCACAACAACCTGGCAAGTAGGCTACAGCAGAAACCGATGAAGAGACACTGTCCACAGTTGAGCGCAAGCATCATATCCTAGGGATTGATTATCACAACGAGCTGGACAAGTAGGCAACAACAGAAACCGATGAAGATACACTTTCACAGTGAGCACAAGCATCACATCCTGGAGATTGATCATCGCTCGTGTTCTCCGAAAGACAAGGAATTCAACGAACAGCCATCTACCAGCAGCCAAGAGAGCTCAACAGAAGTTACTCATATAAACCTGCAGAACCAAGCTGGAAGGAGGTGTTATTGCAGGATCAAATCTTAGAAAAACAACTAAGGCTTCTTGCCAGCTGCGTTGGTACGATCAGAACGGTCCCAATTCGTCTAGTCTTGATACACTTTCACCACTGCAGCACGTGAGTATTTCACACAGTCTGCGGGTTCGGAAATGGCCCGATAGTCGATGATCATGCTTTTTTCCATGTCTGATAGGTAGCGTGCTTTGCCCATAACAGAGACTAACTGTTTTCACGGATGCCGAACGTCAAGGCTTGTATGATTCGCTAGGCATGTGCGATGTGTGCATTGGGGGGTGGTCACAATATTTTGACTATTTCGTAAGCCATTGGTCCAGCACTGTATTCCATAACAAGGGACCAAGAGGACATCCCTTGCGGACCTCTAAAGTATTGCAGTGAAATATTCCTTTTAGACTAGATCTACAAGAAATATGCATTTAGTCATAACTTAACAAAGAGACGGCACTCACCTTAATAATCCGCTGTGGTTGTATGATTCATAAAACAGTAAGAAATCATTGGTTAAACTAAAAATGGTGTTTAAAAATCTAGATAGGGAAAGCGTGGTTTAAAAAAGAAAAATCGTGGTAGTCCGAAAACTATGGACTTCTTGGATTACTATCCATAGTTTCTGGACACAGCAAGGAAATACTGAACTGTCTCAACAAGTACACACTCATAACCAAACCCCCTCTGTTGATACAGCAACAACCATCGTCAAATTAAATTCAAATTATAAACTCCTTCTATACGAAACCCTCGTAATAGAATGGTATCGTCTCAACATCGAGCTTGACGTTTTAAACACACAACTTCCGGTTACTTTGTCTACCATTTGGAATCTCACGCGAATTAAATTACCCCGTGTCCAGCACAACATTTCGGGTACTTAAGATCTACAGTAACCCTTTTGCTCTTCTTTTTATTGCCAACTGAAGATGAACCTATCGGAAGACCGTCGTTCTGGACTATTGGCCTTAATCCTTTCTTAATTTTAATTTCAGACAACTAGAGGACGACATGGTGCACCCCTCCCCCTCTAGGCTGTTTTTCAATTACTCTTCTTTTTGAACCACGCTTTCCTTATCGCGATTTTTAAACACCGTTTTTAGTTTAACCAATGATTTCTCACATTACTGTTTTATGATTCATATAACTACAACGGATTATTGAGGTGAGTGCCCTGTCTCTTTATTAAACTTTGACTAAATGCATATTTCTTGTAAATCTGGTCTGAAAGAATATTTCACTGCAACACGTGCAGACCGCTGGGCAGTATTTAATGTAAATGAAAACAATTACAAGTAAATCTTTGATTGTCTCTAAGCAGTTTTAAAATTTCGCTGTTTTCCAAAGTGTCTGTGAAGAAGACCAAATAGAAAATGCTCAGGTTCGAATTCCATCAAGGACGCGAGCAATTTTTATCGGCTCTTGTTCATATCCTGTAGCGTAGTCGGTCTTAGCCGAGGATGGGAAGGTTTAACACTCCCTCTGGAGACTCGGGGTTTTCGTCGGCAAAACAGACAAAGATCTTCTGTCAATAACCAGCTGACCGTTGCCTCAGCAAAGAACTGATCCTGAGCTCGCTGTCTGGGGAATATCCTGCTAGTTAAATGTTAACTGTTCGGTGGAAAAGGGAAGTCGAGTCCCTTGAGCAGTAACTTTAAATTAAAGCAGTACTGAAGGTGTAAGCAACAACTTTAAAAAGTCCACTCAGGCAATGTGGCTAATAAAGAGATAATACGAAAAACCGTTAAAAAATAACTCTTCAATTTGGAAGAGTAAAAATCTCTAATTTTTTTTCCATCTTTCTTTGTTTCTCCATGATCTGTTTTTTTTTTTCTTTTCTTTGCAGTCAAATGCCCTTTAAATATTAAATACCTGTGTAATAAAACGAATCGCTGAATTTTCATGATGGTAGGATGCATTAATATAACAAACACATCCTGACATTTGTTAAAAATCTGAGTTATTTCCTCTGGAACGTTATCAACGTTTTGCACTCAAATGGGCTCTTACGGAAGGATGCAAGGTCATTCTCGTGGGGGGGACAACCTCCCGCTTTAATATACAACTGATGTAATCTTTATGAATCGAGGTTTCATAATATTTAGATTTTCCCATCTTAATTTTCTCTAGGATTGCAAGGAGGTTTTCTCTAATTGGACAGTGATAGTGAAAGCAATGGGGGGGGGGGGGGGTTCTGTGTCTGTTTAGCCAACCGATTAACGCAATGAGGTTTCAGAATATTGTTTGTATTTGCTTATTCTTCGGTTGGTGTTCTGGGTGAAAACCTAGTTTCGGGAGAAAAAACGATCCATGCAATCCAAACCTGAAAGGGTTGCATGATATCGTGTGTCATGCTACCGAAAATTGACCACAGAACACATGTCATTTATGGACAGTATACACGGAGAAATATGGCCTCAGTCGCTGATACTGTCTAAATCAAACAAAACATCTTCGTGGAGTGGCAAGAGTCTCCCTTGGAAATGGGAAGGATTTGGGAAAAAACATGGTGAGTATTTCAAGAACGTCATACTGCTGGTAAAACGGTTGAGGAGGGATGTGATAATTTTAGTCAATATTTATGAGGGTTTGACTCGGTCAAATTGCATATCATGGTTTAGAGACATGGTTAAATCTGTTGTTGTTGTTTTTGGTTTTTAGGAGCATTAGCAACTAAGGTCATATTGCTCCGGGGATATGCGGTGGCCATTCCCTGACCTTTCAGCATCCTCCGTATTTGGTGGTGACGGGCTCGAACCCCGGTCTAATCAAGAAGCGTGTGCTACGCACTGTTGCTCCTTCCCACCTGGCTACGGAGGCGCCTATGGTTAAATCTGTGTTAAGAGAAGTGGCACATCATATCCCTTGTTGTTCCTGGCCGTTAAAAGTGTCTTTGTTGTAACTTTAGAGTAACCTTCATTGAGTAATTCTATACACCTCTGACAGGACTAGAGGTTAGAACGGTACTATAATAGGCTCGTCAGATATCCCTCAAAAGCATTTAACAGGAGGGAAAGGTGTCAATAGTGGTGAGGTGTGTATGAAGCACCATGAACACACCCTGTCGGCTTTAATAGGAGAGGGGTAACTTGCCGAAATCCACAACAATAAATGGTCTTGTATTTGGTAATAGAGAAGTCGAAACTGATCCAACAGAATAATGAATCTCGTTTCAGCTTATTCCGATTTATTTGGTGTGGGTGCGAAAACACCTGGAGAATGTTTCCTGGAAGACCTCATCTTGCTAGAATTGAAATTCAGAGTGAGTTTGGGATATGGTGTGGCATAGTTTCTCATAATATGGCCTAGGTTATTTCATGGTTGTTCTGGGAACCAGTATGACACGGCCTTAAAGTTGAGTAGCAGTGACGAAACTGATGTGTCCGAATACCTCTTACAGGGTAGCGTATGCATTTCACTGTAATTCGGGTCTTCCACATTCACGGAGGGCCCGAAGTAATCAGAATATTATCAGGTCATCTTCATAGGACCTAGCCCTGATGTAGAGGCAGAATCCTTGAGAGGCCACAAAAGAAAGGCATAGCATCCCTTTGAAGCATAACTATTCAAGATTAAGTTGGAGGTTTCGTAATAAGTCACACGGATTTCTCACTTAATGAGAAATTCCGGACCACTTCTCCTCTTCTTGATATCTGATGTGTAGAATGGGAATCGTGATCCGAAAGTGATTCTCCAGAATTTTGAGTAGTGCGCTAATAGAAGGCCAAACTCTGAATTAATACACCAAAATATTTGTTCGCTGTTATTCAATGTTTGTTGAATCGTACCGAAGTGGTGCAGCGGATTGATAATTGCAAGTGGTTGACGAAATTGATTCGACGCGTTGCTGAATGGTCCCGAGAATGATTTTCCAAAACAGTTTAATGGTTACATCCAAATGAAATGGGACTGAATTCCATAATTGATTCTTGCCCGTTGTTCATGAGCATAGATATCGTGATTAACTGTTTTCCATTTGGCCGGAATTCCTGCCGATTGCATAATGCTGTTGACTTCTTGTGAAAGTGTATATCAATGAAAGAATGGCTGCAGATTTTGAGAATGAACACTGGAAAATCCCTCTTTCTATAGTTGGGTTTAATGTGTAAATATTCTTTGAAACGAACATGCTAATTTGTTGTATTGATTATATAAATCTTGTTTGAAACGAATATGCTATTGTAATACCTCCTGACCACTCGGAAAAATATTCTGTAATCCAAATAACCAAGTAAATCTTTGATCGTCTCTAAGCAGTTTTAAAAATTCGCTGTTCACCAAAGTTGGTCTTTAATCGCCATCCAACCTACATCGAGTAGAAATGGCTCCGATCTGCATTCCATCAATGACACGAAGAACTTTTATGGACTCTTGTTCACCCTGTAGCAGAGTTAGTCGGTCTTATGCGTGGATGGCAAGATCACCGTCCCCCCATCAGGAAACTCGGGTTTTTCGTTTAGCAAAACAGGCAAACATCTTTTGTTAATAACCGGCTGATCGTTGCCTTGGCAAAGAGCAGATGCTGAACTCTCTATCTGGGGACTATCCAGTTAATTAAATGTTAACTGCGCTGTCAAAAGGGAAGTTGAGTCACCTGAGCAGTAACTTTAAATTAAAACAGTACTGAAGATGTAAACAAAAACTTTAAAAAAATTCCCTCACGCAATGTGGTTAATAAAGAGATAATTAATGATACGAAAAAGTGTTACAAAACTCTGGTCCAAACTGCGCCTTGGCTTCCGTTTTACTTTTATGCCGAGAAGAGCGAGTAGATTTTTAATTTGTTTCATTTTTTTCACTTTAGAACGGAAACGCCTGTTGAAAATAGTGAATTTTCGCACATTCACAGATTAAAATCTGTTTTTTTTCCATTTTTCTTTCTCCCTGATCTTTTTTTCTTTCCAGTCATATGTCCTTTTAATATTAAATATCGCTGTAATAAAACGAATCTCTGAATTTTCATGATGGTAAGATGAGTTAATATAATAAACGCATCCTACCATTTGTTAAAAATCTGAGTTAGTTTCATTGGAAACGTTGTCAACGTTCTGCACTCAAATAGGCTTGTGGGGGGAGGGAAGAAAGGTCATTCTCGTATGGGGTAACCTTTCGCTTTAATATACAACTGATATAATCTTTGACTCGTGGTTATTTGTCCATCTTAAATTTCTATAGGAATGGAAGTAGGACAGGATTTGACAGTGATACCGAAAGTAATGTTGGAAGGGGTTATGTGTCAGTTTAGCGGCAATGCAACCAAGATTATGAGGCGTCAGGATATTGTGTTTGTAAATGCATATTCCTCGGTTGGAATCTGGGGGAGAAAGAACCCATGCAATTCCAGACTGAGAATATTGCATGATACCCTGTGTCCATAGATAGAGGCCCTCGCGGGTTATTGCAGTGATATAAACAGAATTAGACCAGGGTTCGAATCTGGCCAATGACGCGAAAACATTTTATAATATATCTGAGTTAGTTGTTGTAAGTTAAGAGTTGTCCTTCTCATGGAAGCTCGGGTTTTTCGTTAGCAAACAGATAACCATCGAACTACCGCAATTTGCAAAATATCCAATTAGTGTTCTCTAAATTTTCTCTTTTCATTCCTAATTTTCTTTTTCAGTATTCTTTTTTAGTGTTAGTTGTTTTTCTTCAGGAAAACAAGTCTCTCAGTTGTCAGTCTAATGTCTATCAATTTCTTATATCATTGTGTGGTCAATTTGTGAGCATACCTCGGTTCCCTTTCACCACGCTCACGGTGTGAAAAAAAGCCAGTTTTATTTCTGCAAAATTTCCCGGGAAAACCCACTTTAATAAATACCTATAAAATGTTTCTGTTCCAGGAAATTTGAGCGTAGTTCAGTACCATAAGCACGTTAGCCCTTGGCTGACATGGAAGTCAGTCTAGCTTGATATCGAGAATTCTAAGGTTCACAAACCCTCTTGAACCAATAAAATGGGAACCAGGGAAAGCTCAGATTGTTTTAGAACCCGTGAGGCCCATAAAGAGACTAAATTTTTAAAATTAGTTTCTTCCCATTGCTTTTCAATAAAAACAAAGGGAAAAATTTAATTTGAAGCTAAGAAAATTGTATAGCAATACGTATTCAGTCATTTAATTCCTTTATTCGGGGTAAAAATACAAAGTCATGAGAAATGACTTTGTATGTCGGTCTCAGGAACTATTCTAAGTTGTATCAGAGTGGCACAGTGGAATTAGCATACACATTGAACGAACCAGCAATTTACAGCGCTGTTGCATTCGATCCTTGTCACTTGGGTTAATCGAATTCCTGTGAGCCCCATTCTAAAAGGTCTACCCTTCTTAGTGGCTCTCCAAGAATGAATAAAACATTCTAAGAGCAGCCTTACCATTCAATCATATACGTCCCCCTTTTGCAAATGTCCTGTAATCATAAAGAGGCCAAATGGGCCTTCCCATCCATCTGTTTACGCTGCATACTAAAGTTGATAATCCCAATGACTTTTCCACTCATCGTACTTTTTTTTCCTTCTAGTTTTAAATATTGCAGATTTTTCTCCAGGGAATTCGTTACTTGGTTGTTTGTTATTCTTCGTCCCTCGTTGTTGTAGTGGGGTTTTAGGAGCATCGGCGACTAAGGTCATATTGCTACGTGTGTGTCATCTGTAAATTGTGTGTGTACTGTGGTTGATTTTCCTTTTTCCGGGCGATAAATCCACGCTACCCTCGTTTGAAACCGACGGGCCTCGTGGGCGGCACGATTGATATTATTAAGGTCCTCTTTTCCCCACTGGGTGGAAAAGACCTGATTTCGAATCTCGTGGATTAAGTGAGAAATTTTTAGGAGTTTATAAAAATTCAGGATATTTTCTTTCGTTGGGAAAAATCATCAAAAATGAATCCTGGGTACTTAGTGTCAACCAGGCGCTATTGAAGTGTTTAGGGAATTGAAGCAATGTGAAATTGCCACAGATCATCGAGAGACATTTTCACTTTTCTGAGTTCTGTTTTTTTTTCTTTCACGTAAAGTTTCTTGGATGGACATAAAAGCTACCAGTGAAAGAATTCAAATACCATCTCTTTTACAGTTCCAAAAGTCTCAATGTGGAATTACAGGGAATTTAAAGAGATCGTCCCCGAATAGAGTTCTGCATGCCAGGACTTAGTTGAGTAGTCATTTGCCATTATCTGTTGTGTTTATCATTTACAGGTGAACTTTAATCGCCTTCCGCATTAGTGAAGTGGACATAATTCCTCTACAAGGTCTCGTAATCAGAATTCCTTATGTACAATAAAATTCAGATAAATGTTAAGATTTCATTAAAGGGGAAAACGACAAAACCAGTTTATTCTTGCCAACAATTTACCTTGTGGTCCACTTATTAAAAGATGCCTAGATGTACGCACGTGGTCGCTATCTCTCCAGGAATGTTACAAAGTTCACGTATTAGCAGAAAGAACGGAATCATTATTTCACTGAGCGGACCAATCAGGGTTTGCCCCAACCCAAGAAATATTATATTAATACCAATATCAGTATACACACAGCTTGGCTGGTTCATATAAGTTTTTGGGCGCATCAGAAATAATAACTCGAATTTCCAAGAGGGGAAAAAACTATGCCATGCTCACATGAGAGGGAATAACTCGGCCACATTGTGAAAAACGCCCATAATTCCTCGCGTAAGTTTGGATTCTAACTCCGACCTTTTCCACCCGGTTTAGACGAATGGTGATTATGTCAGCTGTGTTACCCACGAGGAACACACACGATGATGTTTTGTTGCTGAACGTACAGGCGTCTACTCTCTGAAGTGCAGGATAAAAAACGATTAACATAATGTTGCTATGTAAATTACTTTAAATTACAAATTACAATAAACACGAATTCATATCGATTTATTTGTAACGCGTTTGAATGAAAGTGAACATGTTATACACTGAATTATGATCCCTTACGTAATACCGCGATAAACCACCGTTCGAACGGATAACACACACACTATTCGCCTAGGCGTTGAATTCATTAGATATCTGAAGACGTCATTAGGGATCTGAAACTATGCTGTCTGCAAAATTTCCCACAGTGTCGGTGACGACTGAATGTCCACGCGACTCATTTTCTGTTCCAAAAAATCCTATAGGTGTTCAATTGGATTGAGGTGAAACGAATTTGGCGCCCCATCAAGATGGGTGATATCTAGATTGAGTTCCTCTAATCACTCCGGAATAGTGGATGATCCAATTTCTGTGCGGGAAAGAATGCAACATGGCAGAGTGTACATAGCCTCCTAAGGGATACTGTTAGACCACACCAGGAAAACGTTGGTCCATTCGCACTAGGGGACTAATTTTTACCAGTAAAATATTCCCCATATTAAGCAAATACACTCACCAGGATAGTGGCCACCATGCATAATGGGTCCATGGACTCCTGTTCTTGCGCCACCCAGGGTGGCTGTTGCCGTGTTTCACCAGGTATTTGAAGTTAACGCACCAGCACATTCGTTTCCGGTCCTCCAGTGTTCAACCGTCCTGTTGTTCACACCACAGCTTTCACTGTTGGCGATGATCAACGGTTAGTAGAGAGTGATCCTTGGTTCGCCTGCTTTGGAACCCAATACGTCTGATTGTGCGACGATTTGCCATTTGGGATATTGTGTGCTGCACTCCGCATATTGTAATGGGATATCAACTGTTGTACAGTGCCCTGCTGTTAAGCCTGTACAACGCACTGCACTCTTCGCTCCCGTATATCATCCATCTTGCGTAATCCTTTTCATTTCTGTTAGTGGTTGTTGCTTTGACCCGTTCGCCACCATTCTTTGTATCCGTAACCACAATGAACCGTGACTCAACCACCCGACGTGCAGTTTCCAACATGGAAGCACCGGACGCACGATCATGTCCTTTCGAAATTTCGTTATTTTTTTCTACGTCCCATAACTGCTACTTTATCAGTTTGACCTGCATGACCAGATAAATTTCGAATTGCTGTGCGTTATGCATGCGCAATTATCAAAAGTATCAAGTAAACGGGAAAAGTTTAACACTTACTAAAATTCGATCTGTCGTATTTAACAAGATTTTCACACAACTTTGGAAGAAATAATAGCAAAGACCCTGTCGGCAGTAGTTTGGATTTCATCTTAGTCAGAGTTTCTGTACTCTTAGTCAGTTTCTTCGTTAAGAGCGCATCAAATTCAGGGACGATTTGAGCGTTCATTGGGGCCCTTAGGAAGTATTCCACTGCGTATCAGAATGGGTGAGCTGAACCGAAGTGAACGCATTGGGCTACTTTTCCAGAATTGGTGCCTCCATCCCGATCGGTTTATTTTAGGTCATTTTGGCGATTGTAGTTGTCTGTTCATATTGTGAATAAGTGGTGGTTATTGGGATGAAAAACCAGTTTAAAGTAACGAACCAGTCAATGGTTGTTACCGCATTGTTGTCCATAGTGACGCAGTCATTAAAATTAATTCTGAATATTTTAATTTCAAACACAATGTTTTCCCACCAACTGTTGCGTAATGTTTGCGTCCATTATTGTCTCCAATATAAATGAGTGTTCTTCGCAAGCCAACTTACAACACATTTGGCTGAAGGAAGATAATGAATTTAGCTTAGCTATTATTTTAAGGAAAATTTTATTTTAAATGTACGAATTCAAAATAGTACAAATTTCGAAAATGAGAAATGTGTACGTTACATAAAGTACAAATTTTTGATGATCACAGTTTCCTACATACCATTTAGGAGAGGTGAGGTGAGGGGTATTGTAGGATGACGTTTAGTGTCTGCCATTAATATATGGCCCATGAATTAAGCGAAATTATAGTATGAACGCTGGTTTTGCCAGGGCATAAATGGACCAAGTTCATTGCTGCAGGTGCACAAATCAACCTTCATGCCAGAGAGCATGCAAAGTATGTTGGTGGTTTCTTTGTCTTCGAACAATTGCACCATCGATTGGACCATTGTAGTCCAGTGTGGATTTGCAATGTGCCGAATAAAGATTTAAGTCATTAAACGGTCAACCGGACATATGAAGGAGAGGTGTGGCGAGGGATTTAATTAAAGATGGGTGGAGGTTGTGGGTATACACAATTGTAGTAGACGACGCTTTAATTTTTAAATAAAATTCGTCCAGATCTAAAAAAGGGTTGGAGTGTTACATCTGGTTTTTTTTTGTTAATTTTAATTTAAGGTTTATTTTTTAATTTATACATGGCAGCAACAGCATCACATCGACTGCAGTTAAATTGTACTTCTAAAAATAGAAAAAAAATATTTTTACCTTTCAAGTCTAAATTCCAAGATCCGCTAACAAGTACACGAACTGACAAAAAATGTAGGTCATGGAATAATGAATGTTAACCAAATACGGAAGAAATACCACTCCACAAATCGCTATTTTGAAATTATGGGGCCTCTTCATTGCTGGACTGAACGGAGAGGGTCTCTCCTGCAATAGGGCCTCTTCCTTGCACGACAATTTGAAATGAAGAAGTTCTGAAATTAATAGACCCTATTTCTGGACAGAACGAAGGGTCTGTCCAGCAATACAGAGCCCCGTTGCTGCACTGAACGGAAGGTCTATATTAAACGAACTTGTGCAACCCTTTTATATTGGAAAGACCATTCCTTGACTCGCTAATCCCCGTCGCTGTCAAATAAGCCAATTTTGGATTATTCGGTGTTACGTATTTGTTATCGAGTGTGGGAACTCAACTGTGTACAAGGTATATTTATTGGATATAAAGTTATGAGGTTTACAGTACTTTGTGTGTTGTCATGAAAACCTGTGGGTGGCCGAATTTCCAAATTTAATTTTTTTTATATACATGGCCGTGTATTCGGTGGTAATTGTGTTTTTTTTTTTTTTTAATAACATAATACAGTAGCTCTAATCCTTATACCCTAAACAGAAGGATAGCTCATACCATTAAGTCAAAATATTAATCCGTACCACTGGATTGGTCTAGTGGGGGTTACGTATGTGCCTAAAAAATTGAATTTGGGGGATTTGAATGCTTAAATTCTTAATGAAACATAAGGTTGGTTATCATATTTCTCCTCTGCCCTTGTATGATCGACTATCGTCTGAGAATTATTCAAAAAAGAGCGCATTTTGAGGTTCTATTATGTATTCGGCTTTTTTCCTATAATTAATTTTTCCGATATGAAAAAGAAAGTATTAAGGGTAAATCTACAATTAACCTTAAATTGTATTTTATAAGAACAGGTTTAGCGATTTTTTTAAAGGTAAGTTATCGTAGATATATAGGTTTGTATCCAAAACTGACTGAAGACGAGGTCAGTCGCGTATTTTTCACGAATCATCAGAAGATTACTTCTATCTCATCCTGGCATAGAAAAGAGAACTGTTAAGAATAAACAGTGCAATTAACCATAGTCCAGTTTCACAAAGAGTGGTTTAGATATTTTCGAAGTTTTTTCTTCCTTGTAGTTTTATGAGGAATGGATCTAATAAAATACACAACACGACATTCTCCGGCGTGGTAATAAAATACATGCAATATTCTCTTATTAATGAACTATTCATTCGAAATTGAAATTAGGTGACGTCGCTTCTGAGTGAGGAGTAATCCCATGTTTGGCCAGATCGGGGTAATAGTACACGAGATATTTGTACGTCGTGGAGGGTGGTTTAAAATTTAGTTTTACATATTATAACGCGAGCACATAATGGAGAAAGAAGTATTTAGCAGTACACTCCCAGTCGTGGTGTACTGCTAAATATATCAATTTCAAGAAGACTGAAATATATCAATTTCAATCTTCCCAAAGACTGAAATTGATATATTTCAGTCTTTGAGAAGCATGACGTGTGGCCACACGTGAATACACGGCGCATTTTGAAGAACCATTAGCCCAGTATTCGGTACTCATCATGAGAAGTTTGTCTTTGTTTGGTTCTTCAAAATCTTTGTATTCACCCATCAAAGTGAACTGTTACGTAACGTGTTCATTATTGGTTTGCGTTATAAATAGGACTGTTCCGTCTCTGCGAACTGCAACTGAAACCGCGAGTGGAATAGGTTGACTGCTTTGAGTTAGCTGTTAATTTGATACACCACAGATAGGCACGTGTGCGAATGGCCTAACCAGTCGGATGCTTACCAGTCTCTTATTCCAATGGTTTCTGTTGACGCTTGCAACTACTTCAACAGAACACTTCATGTTCGTATGTCACTTGATCGCTGATAGCGATCCAAACTTTGTACATACCATTTAGGAGAGGTGAGGGGTATTGTAGGTAGTCATCTTGTGGCTTCAGTCAATGCACGGAGCATGGATTAAGAAAGATGAGAATGAACGTTGATTTCGCCATTGGCACAAATGGACTTCTGTCCAGTGACATATGGCAGGTGCACAGTCCCCACACATCGATCTGGCCATACAAAAGTGCATTGATGATTTCTTTCCACTCGAACACGTGCACCATCGAGTGGATCATTGTAACCCTTTCAGGACTTACAATGTGGTTGAAGTCATTGAAATGCCAATCGGACATGCGAAGGAGAGGTGCGGCGAGGGATTGAATTTAATGAAGTGGCAGTTGAAGAGGATAGGGATGGATATTTAATGCCTTCATTTAAATAATAAAATTTATGAACATATGATCACATTCGACTCGTGTGAATATTATGCATGCAGTTTTTTAATTTTATTTACGAGTTGAGAGACTCGATTTTGAATCTTTTTTTTTTGGTTTAAAAGAAATGAAATAATTTGTCTGAGAGAAAGCGAAAGAGCTTAACCTAGCAAAACCATCTACTGATTATAAAATTTGACTCATATATATATATATATATATATATATATTTATAAATTTCCGTAGCTTGAATCTGATTTCAATTAATCTTTTCAGTTCAATTCTTTTCTTTTGTTTAAAACTTTTCCATATTTGTAATAATAAAGGTGGCCTTTAGTGTTGTATAGCTGTTTAAAATTTGTTTTATGGATTTTCATATAAAACAAGAAACAATCAGATGAATCTGAATATCTCATATGCATCGGTTATTTCTCTGCATGAACTTCTCGTCTTTATTTCCATTTATTATGATTGAGAAGCCGTACATAAATTGGTACCATTTGAGTAATATCAGGTTTGGCCTCTTCAGCACAATTCAATTCTGAACGCTTGTTTTTAGGAATTGAATTATCCAGATGAAATAGTTTTCTATCAATATTCAGCAATTTTGAAAAGAAAGTGGTCAATAATTCATTCAATGTTTATGAAAACCGTTGTTTCAATCGTTCAAAATTTAGTTGGCCAATTTCAATTTGTTTTTTCCGAGTGCCATTTAAAACAGAACAGGACCAGTGGACCGAACAGTTTTTTTTTTTTATTCCTGGAATACAGAAGGATTCACAAATCATGATTATCTGTGCAGTGGACAGAAGAAAACAAAAACTGACCATCCAGACTATTTGTATAATTAACGTGATTCATTCTGGTTGATATTTGAAGTAGAACCCCCCCCCCCTATTCACAATAGTTAAAACATCATTGAACCACCACCAGTTTAATGATACCTTTCCCGCAGTCTACATAAAACGCCCCATTTCTTCTGTTAACTCAGAATATCATTATATTGCAGGCAGAAATTTGGATTCGTCGACCACGGTGAGACCTCAGATTTCCACTCATCAACACTGGAATTTTATGCTTTTAGCTCATATTACCCGAACTTTTTTTATGTACAACAATTAACAAAGATCGTTTTCAATGGATCCTACTCCAGATAACCATATTTTTTTATCTCAGAGCTTGGCTAATGAGGTACTTGGTTAACCGCAACATTTCTTGTCTTGTTTGAAATCGTTTTTCATTTGTTGGATGTTATATTCTTCATCGAACACTGGCACTTAGTGCAGACTCCCGACCGCAATTCTACTGCTGGATGATCTCTCGTTGATTTCGACACTTTCCATTTCTCAAAAATTCTTATTACTGCTTTCTGAAACACATGCAACTTCAACTACATTAGCTGGATATCCTTTAGACCTGCCAAATGCTGTTACGCCTTTTGTTTTTTACTCAATATCTTTTATGCATCCCCACCTTTGGTGGAAACTTTTGTTTCTTCAGTGATAGCAATTGAAGTAATCTTGTCCCCTGATTTCAGTATTTAGAAGGCACACACTGCATTTTCGTTACGTTAGATTTTTCACGATCGCCTTTTCAAGAAAAGCCTATTAAATAATTTTATTCCCATTCGCTGGTATGAATTCAAACCTACGGTGCCCTTGCTGAAAAATGTTATTGTTATTTGGGGTTTTTTTTAGGAGCATTAGCAACTAAGAGCATATTGCTCCGGGGATATGCAGTGGTCATTCCCTGACCTTTCCGGATCCTCCGTATTTGGTGGTCACGGGCTCGAACCCCGGTCTAATCAAGAAGCGTGTGCTACGCACTGCCTGCTCCTGCCCACCTGGCTACGGAGGCGCCACGGGGGATTTAATAAGATCATCCCCACACAGAGTTCTGCATGCCAGGACTTAATTATTATTATTATTTTCAATTTATTTCTCTGTTGAAGAGACATCCCTGGGACAGCCATTGGCTAGAAGGATGAGAGTTGCATTCTAAAGTGTGAAGCGGACTCCATGAACAAAAGGTTACAAAGTTCATGGGACGTTCACACTCTCAGCACATCTGCTCAACTTTTCTAGACCCTGTTGCAGCAGTGTACTGTCATTAGTGTCATTAACAACCCTGCCAACCGTCGTATCGTCTGCGAACTCGGATATTAATCCTGATTTACCATCATAAATATTATTTATAAATACAGAAAACAAGCACCCAACACTAAACCCTGAGGGACTCCACTAATAACATTAGTCCATGAAGAGCAGTGTCCATTGATTACCACTCTCTGTCTTCTCCCACTCAACCATCCAATTAATACCAATATTAATAGCAATATCAGTATACACACAGATTGATTGGTTGGTATAAGGATTTGGGCGAATCAGAAACAACTCGAATTTCCAAGAGGGGAAAAACCATGCCATACTCGCTGAGACTGAATAACTCGGAGACATCTCAAAAACGCCCATAATTCCTCGCGTCCGTTTGGATTCGAATTCCGATCTTTTCCACCCGGTATAGACAAATGGTGATTATGCCAACTGTGTTACCCACGATGGACAAACAGACACACACGCGCCTGTTTCGTTCTGATGAACGTACAGGCGTCTACTCTCTGAAGTGTGCAGGATAAAGAACGATTAACATCATTTTGGTATGTAAATTACTTTGTAAAACAGAGAATGGACAGAATTGATGTCGAACAATAAACATGAATTCAGAGCGATTTATTTGTAACGCGTTTGAATGAAAGTGAACATGTTATACACTGAGTAATCACTGAATTATGACCCCTTACGTAATACCGCGTTGAGCCACTGTTCGCACGGATAACACACACTATTCGCCTAGGTGTTGACTCCATTATATATCTGAAGACGTCGTTAGGGATCAGAAACCATGCTGTCTGAATAGTTTTCCACAGTGTTGGTGACGATTGCGTATCCACGCGGCTCATTTCCTGTTCCAAAAAATCCTATAGGTGTTCAACTGGATTGAGGTCAAGCGAATTTGGAGGCCAATCAAGATGGATGATATGTACGTTGTGTTCCTCGAATCACTCCGGAACAGTGGAAGATCCAATTTCTCTGCGGGAAAAAAATGTAACATGGCAGAGTGCACATAGCCTCCTAAGAGCTACTGTTAGACCACACCAGGGAAACGTTGGTCCATACACATCCGGGGACTAATTTTTGCCAGTAAAATATTCCCCATATTAAGCAACTACACCCACCAGGATAGTGGCCACCATACACAATGGGTCCATGGACGTCTGTTCTTGCGCCACACATGGAGGCTGTTGCCGTGTTTCAGCAGATATTTCGAGTCGCCCGACCAGCACATTCGTTTCCAGTCCTCTGGTGTCCACATCTTGTTCACATCATAGTGTTCACCGTTGGTGATGACCAACGGTGAGGAGAGAGTGATTCGTGGATCGCCTACATTGGAACCCAATACGTCTGATTTTGAGGCGATTTGTAATTTGGTATTTGGTATGTTGAGGGTCTAGCGGCTCCTGTGATTTCTCCCATCTCCGCAGTGTTCTCTGTATCGAGTGACAGTACCCTGTCAAGCCGAGATTTAGTATTAGTATTAGTATTAGTAACGGCCGTATGGTGCAAGAAAGCCTATGGCTTATGCTGCACCAGCCAAAAAAAAAAAAAAAAAAAATTTAAAGAGTGTGGATCGTGTATAGTGTAGTCTGTTGTGCCCATTGTTCATCTGGATCATTGGCCATCGGGCCCCTGATGGGTCCCGACGTTACCCATACCGCGCCACGTGGAGGCTAGCCAGGTGTTACCAATAAGGAATCAGTACTCTGGTGCCACCTACGTTCCTCAGATTTTAGTGGCTAGGACCTAAAAAAAAACATTGCTTTAATCGCTGTTGGTGCTTTTGTTTGGTCATAGAGATTTGCCTTAAGAGCGAGAAGGGATTGTACGCTGGATGAGTTTTATTTTTGGCCGAAAAGGGTCGGGCAAGCAATTTTGGTGTAGTTATAATTTTGACATGTGGGGCTGTGCGCTGTGAAGGTGGACAGATTTGGGTGGGGAGAAGGAAGGCAGGAGGGCAGACAAAGAAGAAAGGGACCGATAGAGAAGGTGGCCCCCAAATGTTCAGTAAGCATGCCCATGCCACACCAGAGGGAAAGTGGGTTTTGCAGGGAGAGGAGGGGACAGGGGTATCCCCCCGCCGGGAAAAGGAGATAAAGCAGGCCCGGAAAGGTGTCGGACCTGAGTCGCCATTTGACTAGTTGGCAGCAAGGGTGCAATCTAAGTCGTTCACTTTGACTCTCCAGGTGGTGGACGTAGTCTCGGCAGAGGCCAGGATGCGTCACCTGCACGTGACAGGCCAGCTACATCTAGGTCCCAGTGTTTGGTCGCATCCAGTTAGGACTCAGTTGTCTTTCAGTTGCTGTAGGTTGTCCCCACCACTTGTGTTCAAGTCCTGTAGTCACTCAGTTGGTCGTCAATGGCCAGTTGTGTTCTTTATGTCCATCGGTGGTCCAAACCCTGAAGTTTGTTTCAGGGTGGTGGAAGTGCTGTTTGCCTCGCGAAGAGATTTTGAGCGAAAAGCGTGAAAACCTTATAGTTTTCTTCTGCCTGCAGCACTGTCCTCCTGATTTCTAAGGATGGAGAGTAGTTTGGTAAATAGCAGGCCACGGAGGTCTTCATATATATTACATTCGTAGAGCAGGTGCTCCCAAGTTTCTTCTTGTCCGCATCTACAGTGCGCTATGTCCGAGATTCCGAAATCGTGTAGCTTCTTCCTGAAGGAGCCATGCCCTGTCAGCAGGTAAGTGGTATGAAGTCCAGGAGAGTACCAGGTCGGGGAAATAGGGTAAACACGTCCAATGTCTGGTATGAAGCTTCTAGTTATGGGCCTTTAGTGGAGTCATTCCACCGATTCTGCCACACACACTGTTCTCATGTGGTCTGTAAGACGCCTTTTTTCCTGTGGTCTAGTCAGAGTTGGGTCCTTAGTGTATCCCAAATGTGTGATTACCCTTCCTTTGGCGTGTTGGTGCAGCAGCCCACGGCCGACAATCTCCAAGTCCATAGGGAGACATCCCGCAAGGACCTGGAGAGCGTGGGTGCTCACCGTGCAGCATGCTCTAGTTGTTGTGAGGAGGAAATAGGGTAAAATTCGATGGATGGTTTCCAATTTCCTTCTGTTAACAGCAGTGCTTGCCTTAGCATACCAAGCTCCCGCTGCATAAGCCAGTGCCGGGATGAAGAATGCCTTGTAGAGGATGGCGAGCGCCCTCTTCTTCAGACCCCAGTCACTGCGTGTAACTCTGGTTGGATTGTTAAGTATAAGTCTTATTCTTGCTGTTTTCCACTTATTAGGGTAATAGCCTTCTGAAAGACAGCCAATAGGCCGGAATATTTCCTGAATTTTACTCTGAGGTAACCAAGCTGCGGTGTGAAGTTGTGGTGTCTATCGAGGATAACGCCAAAATACTTGACTTCTGTTTGGAGTTTAATGGTTGTTCCATTTATCTTGATCTGGGGAGGCCTCGTGGGATCAAGAGAGCCCTTGAGGAGTATTGAATGTGTTTTTTCCAGTGAGCTGTTGAGTAGGTTCCCATTTGCCCATCGTTGCAAAACAGAAATGGCGTGATTTGCATGGGTCTCCAGCTGTGTCCTGATATTAGCCTGCAGCATCAGTATAAGATCATCGGCGTATGCCTGCGTTCTTATATTAGGGATTTCCATATTGAGGAACTCATCCAGCACAAGAGTCCACAGAAGGGGCCCAAGAACTGATTCCTGGGGGCAGCCTCTGTGGACCTGCCTGGAGAGAGTGGCAAAGGGAGTATTCACTGTAATCCTTCTGTCATCCAAGTATGATCTAAGGCAGCAGAACAGGTTGCCTGGAATTTGGGCGCGCCGAAGACTGGCCAGGATTCCGGGCCACCAGAGAGAATCAAAAGCGCCAGCATAGTCTATTGATATGAGGAGAAAATACTTCATGTCGCAGTTTTTTGCTGCCTCAATTATGTTTTCCAAAGCGTCTGCCACTGAGCGTCCTCTTTTGAAGCCGAACTGGTTCGGCGACATCATGTTCGCTTCCAGGAAGTGAGTCTCTAATCTATGGTATAGAAGCCGCTCAAAAAGTTTGCTCAAGGTAGAAAGCAAAGCTATGGGTCTGTAGGATGTTGGCTTATCCTGGGGTTTGGTTGGATTCTTAAGTATAAGTCTTATTCTTGCTGTTTTCCACTTATTAGGGTAATAGCCTTCTGAAAGACAGCGATTGAAGAGATTTAGAATGATGTCTGGTATCTTCTCTACTGCCTTTTTGAGCATCTCTGGTTCAATCCTGTCATCACCAGGGGCTTTCCTGTTTTCGATGTTTGCTGCTGCTATGCTCAGCTCCATGATTTTAAAGGGGGCTGAACTGCCGTGGTACAATAAGAGGAGTTTTCTTCATAGAGTTTTCTCTGATCCTCAGTCTGGGGGGTTCAGTTTGAGGTAGGAAGATGTGGTCTAATATGTTGTCAATTGATGATTTCCAGGTTCTGGTATAACTTCCCGGTGCAGTTTCGGTGGATGTAACCACTTCCCCTCTTGGGAGCTTGTTAGTGACAACTCTATAAACAATTCTCCATGGGTCAGCATTGCCATTTGCACTGAACAGAGTTTCCCATGTTTCTTTTTTCTTCTGCTTAATCTTGGCCGTGTAGTTATTTCTTGCCTCGCGATACCTCTGCCTTAGCTCGTCCACCTTCGCCTGTGGCCAGATTCTGTGTGCTCGTTGGAATGCTTTTCGGGCTCTGTTTGCTCTGTGTCTGAGGTCAGTTAGTTCTGGTGACCATCAGGGAACAGCCCTGGGGACCGGGTGTTTCTTTTTTATGGCTATGTCCGCTGCGTCCGTGATTAATTTTGTCACCTGCTGCTGGAGGTCATTTAAGTTTTGGCCTTCAGTACGGATATTTTCTGCTCCCATCATCAGCGTCCGTTGGAAGAGATAATTTGATAATTTTGATAATTTATTTATCCCTATTTTGTGTTACAATTGTTGGGAGATAACAGCAAGAAGTGAGGGAGAACACATAAGCCAGAGGCTTTTTAGGGGGTGTTCCCTTTGAAAAAGATAACAATAAAAACAGATACATCATGAATCGGACATGTTTCTACATTCCATTACCGAGACTACGTAAACCAACCACACATGTCGCGTGGTTAACAACAGTACATACTTATAATTACATTGTGAGTACTTTTACTCACAATGTAATTATAAGTATGTAAGTATAAGTATGATCCCAGTCGATCTTGGAATGGCGTACCTTGGCGAGAGAAGTCTGAAGATCTGTCTTGGAATTGGGGTTCGGTGCAGACTGAGGGTTATAACTCTATGGTCAGATGTGGTCCAATGGTCCTGTACTTCCAAGGTGGTGAGGTGTCCTGCTATTGTGCGGCTTGCAAGGGAAAGATCAATGTTTGCTTCCCACATTGTACTTGAAAACGTGGGAAGTTGATTTGGTAGATTCAGGACGTAAAGTTACTGCTTGCTATGCACACCTCCAGTCGCTGTCCATTGTGTGTACCCCCCCCCCCCCTATCTGGCGTCTCACTATGCCAGGCCGGGGACCTGCAATTAGGCGATTTGTAATTTGGGATATTGTGTGTTGCACTCGGCGTATTGTAATGCGATATCAAGTGTCGTACAGTGCCTTGCTGTTAAGCCTGTACAACGCGCTGCACTCTTCGCTCCCCTCTAACATCCAAATTGCCTAATCCTTTTCATTTCTGTTAGCGGTAGGTGGTTTGACCCGTTCGACACCATTCTTTGTATCCGTAACCACAATGAACCGTTACTCACCCACGCGACGTGCAGTTTCCAATATGGAAGCACTCGAAGCACGATCATGTCCTTTCGAAATTTCGTGATATTTTTGCTATGTTCCATAACTGCTACTTTATCAGTTTGACCTGCATGACCAGATGAAAATTGCCACTGCTCTGCGTTAGGCATGCGCGGACAATGAAACGTCGAGGTGAAAAGTTTGTCACTTACTAAACTTCATCCGGTTGTAATTTAACAAGATTTTAACCCACCTTTGGTAGAAATCACAGCAAAGACCCGGGCTGTCGGCAATACTTTGGATTCCATTAGCTGTGATCTTAAATTTTCTTCGTTAAGAGCGCATCAAATTCAGGGAGGATTTGGCTGTTAATTGGAGTCTTTAGGTACCATTCCACTGAGTATCAGAATGGGTGAGCTCAATCCTAGTGAACGCATTGGGCTACTTTTCCAGAACTGGTGCCTTCATCGCGATCGGGTTATTTTAGGTTATTTTGGGAATAAGTGGTGGTTATTGGGATGAAAAACCAGTTTAAAGTAACCAAACAGTCAGTGGTTGTTGCCGTATTGTTGCCCATAGTGACATAGTCATTAAAATTAATTCTGAATATTTTAATTTCAAACACAATGTTTTCCCACCAACTGTTGCGTAATGTTTGCGTCCATTATTGTCTCCAATATAAATGAGTGTTCTTCACAGGCCAACTTACAACACATTTGGCTGAAGGAAGATAATGAATTTGGCTTAGCTGTTATTTTAAGGAAAATTTTAAATGTTCATATCCAAAACAGTACAAATTTCGAAAATTTGAAATGTGTGCGTTACATAAAGTACAAATTTTTGATGATCACAGTTTCCTACATACCATTTAGGAGAGGAGAGGTGAGGGGTATTGTAGGATGACGTTTAGTGTCTGCCATTAATATATGGCCCATGAATTAAGCGAAATTATAGTATGAACGCTGGTTTTGCCACGGCATAAGTGGACCAAGTTCATTGATGCAGGTGCACAAATCAACCTTCATGCCAGAGAGCATGCAAAGTATGTTGGTGGTTTCTTTGTCTTCGAGCAATTGCACCATCGATTGGACCATTGTAGTCCAGTGTGGATTTGCAATATGCCGAATAAAGATTTAAGTCATTAAACGGTCAACCGGACATACGAAGGAGAGGTGCGGCGAGGGATTTAATTAAAGATGGGTGGAGGTTGTGGGTATACAAATTTGTAGTAGAAAACGGTTTAAATTTTAAATAAAATTCTTTAGGAACTAAAAAGGGTTACTGTGTTACATCTGTTTTTTTTTTTGTTAATTTAAGGTTTATTTTTATTTTTTGGCAGCAACAGCATCACATCGACTGCAGTTAAATTGTACTTCTAAAAATAGAAAAAAAAATTGTTTGTTTACCTTACCAGTCTGAAGTCCAAGATCCGCTAACAAGTACACGAACTGACAAAAAATGTAAGCCATGGAATAATGAATGTTGACCAAATACGGAAAAAATACCACTCCACAAATTGCTATTTTGAAATTTAGCAAAGATTACAATTAACCTTAAATTGTATTTTATAAAAACAGGTTTAGCGATTTTTTAAAAGTAAGTCCTCGTATAGATGGGTTTGGATCCAAAACTGAATCAATGTTTGCTGTTGAATCCCGTTTAACTTATATGAGACTTCTTGGAATGGTTCCTCTAAACCCCCAAATGAACAGTCCAACTCGTTAGTGATTTTTCTCGGTGTGGTGTCAATGAAGGAAGACTTGCAGAATATCACATCTAATGTAATCAAATGGTAATCAAAAAGGAACCAGCTGTATTTGTACCACACATGTACGAAGCACTTTTGAAAAATGAGATTAAAGTTAAAACTTAAGTAATGAAGTACCTGGATTTGTTAAGGTGGTCTGCGGATTACCCCAATACTTTTATGTGCTGAACATGTTCCTCCCTTACTCACGTGTTGTTTACTTAAATTCAAACAAATCTCTGATTTCGTGTTGATCTTCTGGAAGCAGTTATGAAAATTCACTGTTTGCGAAAGTAATTTGTTCGCTTGAATTGATTATAAACTTTGTTCAACTTCCACACATCGCTTCAAAGGGCACACAGTTGTAGAACTGTCCATACAAAGTACCGTCGTGCTTGATTGTGTACTAATATGGTATTTGCTAAAATTGTCTTTCGTGGGAATTGCCATGACTCATCTATTATTCTAAATATATTCATTTCGTTCTTTGGAGTATAGTAAACTGAACTGCTTACGATGTGTCTGGACGTAGATCGTGCAGCTCTCTTAACCGATTAACGCTGCCACAAAGCTAAGATGTCTGTAAATACTACACAACAAGGCATAAGATATTCTTGTCGTACCTCCAAGGAAATCTTATGTTAATTAGAAATATAAAATCAAACGAAAGTGTCAATGTCCTTTCTCTAAAAGCATGAGAGTGCCTTGCTGAAGATGAGGTCAGTCGTGTATTTTTCCCGAATCATCACAAGATTCCTTCTATCTCATCCTGGCATAGAAAAGAGAACTGTTAAGATTAAACAGTGCAATTAACAATAGTCCAGTTTCACCAAGAGTGGTTTAGCTGTTTTCGAAGTTTTTTTCTTCATTGTAGTTTTACGAGGAATGGATCTAATAAAATTTCCAATACGACATTCTCTGGATAAACTATAAATGTCCTTCTTTGACGTGGGTAATAAAATACATGCAATATTCTCTTATTTAATGAACTATTTATTCGAAATTGAAATTAGGTGATGTCTCTTCTGAGTGAGGAGTAATCCCATGTTTGGCCAGAACGGGGTAATAGTACACGACACGTGGAGGGTGGTTTTAAATATAGTTTTACATATTATAACGCAAGAACATAATGGAGAAAGAAGTATTTACCACCACACTCCCAGTCGTGGTGAATACTTGTGATATATGGAGAAAGCATTATTCCCCCCCTATACCATAGTTTTAAAATCGAAAACTGCAATTCACTTAAGTTGGCTTATCTCTACTGAAATTATCAGTTGGACCCTTTTTACATCCATTTCCCATTAAATTCAAACTAAACGTATGCTGTTGCATGAAAATTGGAAACTGTGATTCAAAATTGCTGTCATATCTCCATTACACATACGTTATGCCTCATTTAGTTCCTTTGGTAGTTGAAGTGATTCCATTGACCAGCTTGACATTGCAACAATAAGGTAAGATATTTTGATACACCACAGATAAATGAAATATGAGGTTATCAATCTTAAATAGCATTTCTAACAACGGCTTGGTTGTTAATAACACTTTTGGTCCCATCTATTGAGAAATTATTCAAACCTTTCCTCGCTGAGAGCACGTCGAAATCAGTGATGAAATCGTGTGTTTATTTCAGTCTTTGGGAAGCATTCCAGGATATTACCAAGTATTTTGATTCAAGTGTACACGCCAGGATAACCGTGAAAATTTGTAAACTGTTAAATTTCCACGTTAGCCCAGTATTCGGTTTAAAATAATTCACAAAATACTTGATAATCACACATCAGAGTGAACTGTTACATAATGAGTTCATTATTGGTTTGCGATATAAATAGGACTGCTCCATCTCTGATAACTCCAACTGAAACCGTGAGTGGAATTAGTTGACTGCTTTTAGTTAGCTGTTAATTTAAGAGACGCTAGTAAGGAATATTAGAACAAATTTCGAATGGCCTAACCAGTTGGATGCTTACCAGTCTCTTATTCCAATGGTTTCTGTTGACGCTTGCGAATACTTCAACTGAACACTTCATGTTCGTATATTAGTCGATGATAGCGATCCAAACTTTCTACATACCATTTAGGAGAGGAGAGGTGAGGGGTATTGTAGGTAAGCATTTTGTGGCTTCAGTCAATACTCGGCGCATGGATTAAGAAAGATGAGAATGAACGTTGATTTCGCCATTGGCACAAATGGACTATGTCCAGTGACATATGGCAGGTGCCCAATCACCACACATCGATCGGGCCATGCAAAAGTATATTGATTAGTTTCTTTCCACTCGAACAGGTGCACCATCGAGTGGATCATTGTAACCCTTTCAGGATTTACAATATGTTTGAAGTCATTAAAATGCCAATCGGACATGCGAAGGAGAGGTGTGGTGAGGGATTAAATTTGATGAAATGGCAGTTGAAGAGGAGAGGGACGGATGGATATTTAATGCCTTCATTTAAATAATAAAATTTATGAACATATGACCACATTCGACTCATGTGAACATTATGCAATGTTTTCATTTTTAATTTTATTTATGAGTCGGGAGACTAGATTTCGCATCTTTGTTTTTTTTTTGTTTTTTGTTTAAAAGGAATGAAATAACTCGTCTGAGAGAAAGCGAAAGAGCTTAACCTAGCAAAATCATCTACTAATTATAAAATTTGGCTTTATATATATAAATTTCCGTAGCTTGAACCTGATCTTAATTAACCTTTTCAGTTGAATTCTTTTCTTTTGTTTAAAACTTTTCCATATTTGTAATAATAAAGATGGCCTTTAGTGTTGTATAGCTTTTTAAAATTTGTTTTATGGATTTTCATATAAAACAAGAAACAATCAGATGAACCTGATATCTCATGTGCATCGGTTATTTCTCTGCATCAACCTCTCGTCTTATTTTCATTTATTATGATACAGACGCCGCACACAAATTGGTACCATTTGAGTAATATCAGGTTTGGCCTCTTCAGCACGATTCAATTCTGAATTCTTGTTTTCAATAATTCAATTATACCTATGAAATAATTTTCTATCAGTATTCAGCCATTCTGAAGAGAAAGTGGCCAATAATTCATTCAATTATTCATTCATTCAAATAATTTATGAAAACCAGTTTGTTCTAATCGTCCAACATTTGGTTGACTAATTTCAATTACTTTTTCCGAGTGCCATTTAAAACAGAACAGGTCTTGTGGACCAAAGAGTTTTTTATTCCTGGAATACAGAAGGATCCACAAATCATGATTATCTCTGAAGTGGGCAGAAGAAAGCAAAAAGTGACCATCCAGACTCTTTGTATAATTAACGTGATTCATTCTGGTTGATATTTCAAGTAGAAGCCCCCCGCCCCCTATTCAAACACCCAGGACCAGTATAGCCGTATGGGAGCGCTGCAGCCAGTGGTTTTCTCCTTCTTCAGTTCTAATCCGTTTATTTTTTGGACCGCCGTAGACACGCGGTCAGACACGCGGTTGCATAAGTACACGTGCCTTAGTAACCCGGGTTCAAGCCCGTAACTTCTGAATACGATGCTGTTTCTTGTATTCTCTCTACCTTGTGAACCCATCTGACAGTGTGGTCGTCCTGGAGTATAAACAGAAAAAAATATGTAACCAGTTCTCTGGTTCTCCACAAATACAAAAAGGGTCAGTTTCTAAATTCAGTGGATAAAGTTTCTCTTCTAATGAGCCTGCCCAATAAGCTAAATGAGGTGGTCATATTCAGGAAAAACAAGCATTATTTTTATTCATATTGAAATTTCGTCCTTAATAAAAGGACGAGTAACTCTTTCTGCTTCACTTAAGTTCCGTTTAGTTTTTCAATCTTAAATAGAATTTCTGAATTTCCAGAAATACCCATGATAGATAGACTTTCCTTTCTTTAACCAATATAATATACCTCTGATATTATACCAGAGGTATAATGATATTATACTTCGAAGGTATCAAAAGCACCCTCAAAGTGCACAAAAACAGCTATTTCACACCGGATCTGAATCTTTACAATGACTTGTCAATGCTGTAATAGCATCCTCCGTAGAGAAACCTTTCTTAAAACATGTTGTAACGAACAAAGACCGTATTTTCTAAAATTTTCTTGTATTGTAGGAGCCCAGAGTCTCTCAAATACTTTATCTAAGTTCAAGAGCAAGCTGATAGCGCGATAAGCCCTAGGATCGGATTTTGACTTTCCAGGCTTTTCTAGTATTTTCACATCCGTGCTACAATATATAAACTATTATCTTGATGTATATCATGCTGTTCGCAGGTATAAAAATCCAGATCACCATCTGGAAACAAATGATTTGTAATCGCTCAATTGAACTTTTCCAATCTACTGTCTCTGCATGTCCCACTCCAACCCTATAATAAATCTCTGGACTAATTAACATGTCACGACTAACCCGGTACACAAGAGCCCCAGGACCAGTATTACCTATCGTAGTCACTTTGTTTTTCCAAGATAATTTCTGTTCCAGTTACTCTTTATGGTAAATCTTTCGTTTTTCTTTATATTCCTCTTTAAACACATTTACCTCCTCCATATGCCAATCCCTACATCGTTGATAATTCCGCCTGGCAATATTTGTTCGATGTCTTAATCTACCTAATTCCGGTGTCCACCATGCTACAGTCCTAGATCTACTTATTTATCTTCTTGTAGAGTAGCTTAGCGCCCTATATAGAGAAAATGTATGTAATGAACAAAATTTGCGACAATCATCCCGCTATGTTCAACCGAAGATGGCTGGAAGAAATTTACAAATTTTTGAAATTTGAGGATACTCCAATTCAAAATCCTGCTTGCGAATCCCTTTAACTACAGCAATCTGAACAGACATTAAAACATTTTGTACCAGTTCAGCACGCTTTTCAGTTTCCTCATTAACAGCTTTCAACCTCTCGTTCTCAATCAATAAGGCAGTGGCCACAGTCTCCAAATTTGCCTATTTATCCATAATAACGTCTCCAGCATTTTGTTAACCTTGTTTGCAGCCCTCAAAAGAAGCTCATAATATCTTTGCGCATCTTCGAGATTTCCTCATACATTGAGGATGTATCTTCAATATTTTCAACATTTGCAGTCATGGAACCAGTTTCGTTTGTGGAAATATTCTCACATTGGATATCTTCCCCGATCAGCAACCATTTCTTTATCTAAAATTGTTTCACAACTGGCGTTGTCTGCAACACTATACTTCCATATGGTCTAGATTGCTCATATTTATCTCCCTTAGCGTATACAAATTCCCCGCAGCCTTTTAATTTCAGTTAAAGAGTTAGGCAAATTCGGAGGGAGTAAAGGGGAAACTTTCATCTCCTCCTCCACCTGCTGGCTTGTTACTAGATGGATCCTTATCCTCCATGTAATTAATACATACTTATCACTGTACTTCTTAATCTCACAATAATATTCTTTAAATAGTATTCAATAATACTATTAAACTTCACAAGTTATGCGTGTTATTATCACTCATCAACTGCTCTAAATTAATTAATAGATTTAGTATGCAACAACCAAAACGTAATTAATATTCAACCTGTTAATATGCATGAATTCAACTTTCAAACAATTATAATCACAACTACTTTTGTCACTAGAACTTGAAATTCACCATGTTGGTTTAAAAGAGATTACTGAGAAAACACAAGGAAGCATAAATGATTGTGACAGGTGTGTTAAGGACAGAAGAGAGGGAGGATTTCCCTAGGGAACTCAGTAGCGGCGATGTTTTGTGACTCGGTCAAGGTTGACTCATTGTCCCCTTAAGCCTTTAGGGTAGTGGGCGTTTGCTAGATTCTTGAGGGCTAAAACGCTGTGCATACATCGTAATGAAGCACTTCAAACGTGAGCAGGAATAATTAAAAAATCAGAAATACCTGTTTACCCTATCACGAAGATGATACCACATCAAGCTTGAGCAGAGGAAGGGGAATTCATTGGTGGACGAATCATTTCATAACGTTAAGGGTAACTAATCTAAAACTGAGTTAATATCAGGAGCGTAAACGAACACCGTATTGCACAACTCGCGCACGCGCAAATTCCATACAGTGAATCATTGTCATCTGTAAAATATCCATCATTGCAGGTCCTGATCAAAGTTTGTTCCTCATTCTCATCCAACACATCTTCTGGACCCACCAAATATTCATTGCCAATCCATTGTTTCACTATGATCAGTTATAATTGTATGGACCACCTGCTGTGTTGTTATTTTGTTCATTGACAATCTGTATAAAAGTCTCCACGGGTCACTCTTTCCAACTGTAGACACCAATGACCTACAACCTTTGTTCATATATAGACTTATGACATTACTTTCTTTTATGCCTAAACAATTCTTTAAAATAACAATGACCACAGGAAAAGAAATATATACACGCAATCTTTTTCGGTTTAGACGACATTTCAATTTTAATAAAGTACAATAAAATATTTCAAATTCTGGTACGCTATAGCAGAGATCTCCAAGTTTCATTTCTCAAGTGGCAGTTCGCGCTAAGTTACGAAGTTTCTGAATATGCTACATTACTAAAAATAAATGTCATCCGTGCATGGATTCTTAAAGAAAATGCAAAGTAGGTACAAGTATCAAGAAAAGCAATGCATTCGTAATACGCGTTACTTCTTTCTTAGTAATATTTCCAGATTGTACATATATAATATTCTGAATTTAGAAGACTACCAGATTGTGCAGTAGCGGATTTTGCAGAGTTTTCTGTATTTCAATAAATAAAAAAACCACAGGGAAATCTCCAGAGCGGCATCTTAATAACGACCATATCATTATACATGCGAACACACCGCTGCTTCGTATCGAAGACCCTCCAACTTGCTAACATTTTGATTTCATGCGAGGAGATTAAACAAAGATCAGAATCTCTTAAGTAGGCAAATTACTTCGGTAAACAAAGATTTTTCAGAACTGCTATGAGACTATCCGCATCAATTCAAAGAGATTTATAATTACGAGCATGCACGTACATCACATGATCATAACTATTGGGATAATAAAGAGACAAATTTAACAGTTAGCCTTCAGTCGCATTTCTCACAAGCGTCTTGCCCGTGCTTTTTTTTAATCACAGATCAGATATTGTGGGCAACAAGTTGGATTCTATGCGTTCCAATATCATTCAAGCCAGCTTTCAATTTCTGAATTCTAATTCTTGAAGTTCTGAAATCACTGACTTCCACTGTTCGTTGGGATTCTTCAGAATCATTCAAAATGAACCAGAGTGGTTCGAAAACAAGTGTGTACACACACTGGAGTTATTATACCAATTAGTAGTAACGCTGTGTTTCAAAGAGTCAACAGATTTAAATCTGTTCACTGGCTGGCCTATTGCCAATTTAAAACAGTACAGGTCCTTGTGGCCAAAAGATTCTCATTGTATAATAAAGAAAGACCGAAATCATTAGTGTTCCTGAAATATTCTGCAAAAGACAACTTTATCATCCAGAATATTTATATAGCCAGCTTCATCCATCCTTAGTATTTCAAGGAGAACCCACTTCATAATAGCTAAAACTTCCCAAAACTTTCACTGACCCATTGTCAACTTGTAAAATACCCATGTTCGCTCTGTTATATGTGCTTAATGCTGCTTTTAATTCTTTATAGTAGGAGCAAAAAGGATCTCGTGATTTGATTTAAACTTTCATCTTGTAATCGTCTTAAGGTCTTCAGTAAAGATCCTTGATAACACTGTTTTCAGAGAAATGGCTCGGACAACCCTTTTTCACAGTCTGTAGCATGGATTCAAATCTAGATAACTTGTGCTGACAAATCAATTAATGTTTTGGCAATGCCTTACCAGTTTAACGAATTCTCTGCTATCTACTAAATATTCCAATATAAGTATCTTGAAATATCCTATTGCAACCAAAATATATATATAAATATAAAGCTCAGCTTTATATTTATATAGGCTATCAACTTCCACAACAAAAGATGGAAGTCTGTTCCACCAATCAACTACCCCCTGGCTAAAGGCAAATTACCGCACATCTATTCTACAACTGTCTTTCCTCAATTTGAATCTGTGCCCCCTCAGGTTATTAATCTGAGCAAGAGGAAGAATCCCATCAGCATTCAGCTCGCTGAACCCATTCAAGTATACCTCAATTGTACACCTCAATCAGATCACCTCGCAGGTGCCTACTCTCCAGGCGCTGCAATTTTTGCAGAACTTAAGCCTTTCTTGGTAAGAGCACCCCTTTTTGTTGCCCTTCTTTGTACTCGTTTTAGCAATTCTACATCCTTCCTAAAATGAGGCCTCCAGACCTGTACACAGTATTCTAGGTGTGGCCTGACCATTGCCTTGTATAATCACTTCCCTGTCCCTACTAGCAAAATTACTGTATATCATTGACAAGACTCCATGACCTTCCCTGGCAGCCTGTCTGCACTATTCATGAAAACGTCATATCTGAATGCACAATTACCCCCAGGTCTCTTTCATTCCCCACTACCCTGAGTGTAACACCACCCGGTTGGTACGTTTCTCTTCGGGTATTGCTACTCATATGCAGTTCTTTGCATTTGTCAATGTTAAACTTCAGGTGCTACATCTCAGCCCATCTGCTCAACTTTTCTAAATCCTGTTGCAGCAGCGTACTGTCGTTACTGTCATTAGCATTAGTAGAGGCATTTGATGCAGGAAAGCAAGCTTATGCAACATCAGCCAAAAAAATTAAAGTAAGATAAATAAATAAAAAATAACCACTTCCACTTCACCCCTCTGTTCGTTCGAAATACCTGTCCAGCCGAGCCTTAAACTTACTTAGGCTATCAACTTCCACGACAAGGGATGAAAGTCTGTTCCACCTACCAACCACCCGCTGGCTAAAGGCAGATTTCCGCACATCTATCCTACATCTGTCTTTCCTCATTAACAACCCCACCAATCTACGTATCATCTGCAAACTTGGACATTAAGCCTGATATACCATCATGAATATCATTGATGAATACATAAAACAACAATAGGCCCAGCACCGAACCCTGAGGAACTCCACTAATAACATTAGTCCATGAAGGGCAGTGTCCATTGATTACCATTCTCTGTCGTCTTCTACTCAACCATCCCTTTATCCATTAGCAACTTACCCTTAATGCCATACCGCTCCAATTTGTACAGCAGTCTTCCATGTGCAACAGCATGAAAGGATTTCTTAAAATCCAAGTATATGATATAAAAAAATTATTTTTGACATTCAGTTTCTTTGTTACCGCATCGTAGTATCCAATCAAATTGGTCAAACAAGACCTCCCTTTAACAAACGCATACTGTGCCTGAACTGTAATTGCAGTCTTGTCAGGATGATCCCTCAATGCTTCTTTAACCAGTGACTCCATTATTTTCCCCGGAACGCAAAGTTAAACTAACAGGTCTATATTGTGTCACCTTTTTGAACTTGTGTCACCTTTTGAACCTCCATTTGTGAATTGGTGATAAATTTGCACACCTCCAGTCCATGGGGACCTGCCCTAAGTCCAAGGAAGCTCTCATAAGTATGGCTATGGGTTTGCTTACTGCTCTTGCTTCATCTTTTAATATAACTGGATAGATCCTGTCCATCCCAGGTGCCTTTTTTATGTATAACTTCAACAATTTCTCCTCCACTTTCCTCTCAGTTATTACAAAATCACTTCTCCCTGTTAGTCTGAAAAACGTTTGGAACTCCCCTCATCGAATAACTCCTCATGTGCGAATGTCGATGCAAAATACTCATTCAGTTTATCAGCTACGTGAGCAGAATCATTAATAGTCAACCCATCTATGTTAAGTGGTCCAATCTGATTTATCCCTTTCCTTCTAGAATTTATATAAGTAAAGAACTCTTTGCTGTTTTTCTTTGCATCCTTTGCCAAAGATTTCTCATAATCTGCCTTTGCCTGCCTAACCTCCTGTGTGACTTGGTTACAGACTAGTTTATATCTGCCATAGGCTTTTGTGTCATCTGATATTTTATATGCTCCCATACATTTTTCTTCTCTGCTACGAGCCTCATTAGTTCATCGGACATCCTAAACCTTGAACAGTATTTCTTAGTTTGAATGGAAAACATAGTAGCCTCGAAAATTAAGTCCCTGAAGGCTTCCCATTTAGAAATTAACGTTGGTACCATCATCAGTTTCTCCCACTGTATAGAATTTTAAAAAAATGTCTGAGACCCCTTTAGTCACCTTTACGAAAGCAATAGCCCTTCCCTTTAGCCTTGATGGTAGTTACATCTTTAAGTAATTCCCACATCAGTACATTGTGATCACTGTCACCCAGTGGTTCTTTTATCTGCAAATTCTTAATTCATGAATAATCATTGCTGATAATCAGATCAAGAGTTCTGGTTGCCCCTCGAACATGTTGCTGTAGAAAACAGTCATCCAATAAATCCACAAAAGTCTTGCTAATGTGCGAGTGACTAATCTACAAGTTCCAGTCAATATCTGGAAAGTTAAAATCCCCCATTATAAGACATTCAGATATACTGGCCCACTTTATTTCTCTGTAGAATTGTTCGTTGTACTCATCAGATTCATTAGGCCTATAACACACACCTACTCTCATTTTTACTTTCCCAGTGCTTATGTCACACCACACTGACTCAACATTGCATTGTCCACCAGCATCATTTGGATACACTTCCTTAGATTTTATGTGTTTCTTAACTAACATCATAACGCCTCCTCCCTTCCTGCCCTGTGTGTTCTTTCTGTACACATTGTACTCCCCAAATTCTATTTCTGCACTGCTTATGTCTGTGTGACACCATGTCTCTGATGTCCCAACAATATCTGCCTTTGATATCTTGACTAGCACTTCAAGCTCATCAAATTTATTAACTATAATCCTAGCATTGGTGTACATGCAAGTATACATGCACCTATTTCTACGCTTAGTTACCCTAACACAGCTCATGTAATGTATTTACTTCTTACTCTATGATTCTCAGTGCTGGAAATCTCCATTACGTTGCTTTCCAGGCTGCTGCTCATTCCAGTAGAAGCAGTGCAAGAATCACTTCCACCTCTGCCTGCGGCTGCAGTTAATCTATTAGTCTGTGATTCCCCCCCTCTTCTCAAGCTAGCAGTTTTCCGACCCACCTAACGCTGCCTCGATAGCATCAGCAAATATTCTTGCACCCTTTCTATTTAAGTGTATCATATCCCTATAGAAGCAGTCTCTTCTGTTAACAAGTACAGTCCAGGCTGAAAAAAATTCTACCCCTTGAGCCTTGCACAATCTTTCCAGGGCCGAATTGATCGACAAGGCTCTCATCATATACTCCCTCCTATCGTGTCTGGGCAGAATTGCAGACACTTTCAAATTGAACCCTAATTCTCGGCTTTTGTTCAACAGTGACCTGTACTTGTTAAGCAATTCTGCCGGTCTCCTACTCTTAATATTATTAGTGCAAACGTGTACAACTATATCACCGTTTGTGCCCTTTTAAGGGCACAAAAGGTGATTTCAGAAGCATCAGCACATTGCTTCGTGTATACTGTAAATTGCGTGTGTTTTATGGCCGATTTAAAGTTTACTGGACAAAAAAAAACCAATACTTTTTTTGGTTTCACAAGAATTTAAATAAAATTTGTCAGAATAGATGTAGAGTGCAGGAAATGTTTAAAAGATCCAGTTTCGGCAGAAAGAGGCCAATGCACCAGAAAAATGCGAAGATATTTTGAAGAATCCGGCAGATGACCTTTGTGTGCATGTACGAAAGCCATTTCTTTCTGTGAAAAATCTAATAGCAGTGCCACCAGCTCTAAGACAGTACAAAGAAACAGTGGAAAAATATGACGCCGTGATCCGAGGAATCTCGATTTACACTTTTTGGGCAGCAGTGGTAAAGTGAAAGGGTGATGTGATCTTCATGAAGACATGAATCCAAACTGTCTCGTATTCACCATTCAAGCAATTAGAGGTGGTATCACGGCATGTTCTGTTGGTAGGGACTGGGTCTGCTTATACCGTAAGGCTGTGCAACCACCAATGAAAATCTTTTTTCCGTAGCTGACTGACTTGGACCTGTATTGATCCTGTAAAGAATGATTCCGCATCATTCTTTCAAATTACCCACCACCCAATAATTGCATTTTAATGGCTCGATGAGTATTACAAGGTTTTCAACGTCTACACTGGCAGCCGAATTCTCTACATCTGAATCAAGTTGACAATGTTTGGGAAGTTGAAAGGAGAGTAGAGAATTCGGCTGCCAACGTAGACGTTGAAAATCGTTGAAAAACACAGATGTCAATGTTTCGTTCTATGCAAAACGCAATTACAGGTGGGGCAGATGTACTTATATCAAGTAGGCAGTGTGTGCAATCCATTGCCCACACAGATCGAAAATTAATACACTTCTTTTAGATGACCATTTCTCCAATTAGGAGTGATCGTTCACCTATTGTAGTCAGAAAAGCGAGGTACGTAGACCTCCATGTGTTTGTTTACTGTATTTGAGAATTTCTATCCTTTTCTATTCTTAGTCAATATTACTAACAGAACGATTACTTATACTTCAACATATAAAACCTGTTTTCATTACCGAGTTGCCTTTCCTCCTGATTCGTCTTATTCATCATCAATCTCCCGTAAAATCCACTTATCGCCGCATAAATTGACTTATGCGGCGATAAGTGGAAAATGAGAAAAATTGCAATACCGAAATCGAATTTCTTGACTCAGAAATAAACAGAAAGCATTGCGGTGTGTTTTCATGTATGAATATCATTTACACTTTGTCATTACTGCTTAAGTGAAGGCTTTCCATCCGCCTACATATCTCTCCCTCCCTCTCCTCTTCAACTCTCCACTTCATCAAATTTAATCCCTCGCCGCACCGCTCCTTCATATGTCCGATTGGCATTTTATTGACCTCAAACATATTATAACTCCTGAAAAGGTTACAATAATCCAAAAGATGGTGCACCTGTTCGAGTGGAAATAAACCATCAACATACTTTTCCATGGCCCGATCGATGTGTGGTGATTGTGCACCTGCCATATGTCGCTGGACAGAAATCCATTTGTGCTAATGGCTAAATCAACATTCATTCTCATCTTTCTGAATCCATGCGCCGTGTATTGACTGATGCCACAAAATGCCTACCTACAATACCCCTCACCTCTCCTCTCCTAAATGGTACGTAGAAAGTGTGGATCGCTATCAGCAGTCAACTGCAGATGAACCACAACCATTAGAATAGGAGATTGACTGGTGAACACTTGACCGGTTACGGTCATCATCCAAAATTTGAACAAGTTTAAATTTAACTTATTCCTTAATAGCTTCTCTTAATTTATCAGCTAACTGAAACCAGTCACTATTTCATCAACAATTTCAATCGGAATTAACAGTGAATATCCGTATTTATATTACAGACAATAATGAACTCAATATTACGCAACAGTTAATTGAAACATTCCTTGAAATGGTTGAAGTTTAAATATTCAGTAAATTATTTTAATAGTTACGTCACTGTTGGAAACAATGCAATAGCAGCAACTTTCCTCCTAAAATTGTAATTTCGTGGAAAACCAGTCAACGATATACCATCTCTCGGTGCGATTTGTACTTTGTACGGACAATAATTCGGTATCATCACTGATTTCGAAATGTTATCAGCGAAGGACTGTTCGAGCAATCTCCCAACAGATGGAAAGCAAAGTGTGTCAACAGGTTTGTTCAATTCTGCAAAACATGAAGTGAGCAATTGTTAGAAATGCGATTCAAGGTCCGGTAACCGTTAACAACATAATCTTTTAAATGAATACTTTCAATTGCGTTGATTGTAAATGGTGACAGTTGAAATATTTGTTTATAGGAAGGGATAGTATTTATCCAAATTTTCTCAAAAGTCCACGATCCTGATCACATGAAGGCTTCTTGAATGGAATATGTCACCACTGTACTCATGGCAGAAGGAGTCATCCGTCTCTTCTCTTCTACTTTCATATGCCTCTGACAATGTTTATATAGTGTCTCTAGTTGCTCTTGGATGCTTATTAAACATCCTCCCTCCTCTGTTCGTAAAATAAAAGCTATTCATTGCTATCAGCTATAAATTACACGCTAAATTTGGGTAGACAGAAACTCATATAGAATGATCGGTAACTTGACACTGAAAGATTACTTAAAATGTAAATAATGCAAGTCATGGTTTTCTCTTTTGTTCAATTAAGCCTTTAACCTTTATGATCGTGTACTCGTACTTTTCCATCTCTTTTTTTCAGAACATTATCGCTGGGACAAATACATTTGTACCTCCCATAACAATTTCCTTAAATTTACCATAATTAAGACACTCAAGAAGGGATTCAATCCACTATAACCTTCTCCATTGAAAATGATATTCTTACATTTTAATTTTACCACAAAAGTCTTTGGACACTGATCACTTTTATGACATTGTGGTCTCTATCCCTGACGTAGCCCAGTGGTCAGGAGCGAGAGTGCATAAGCACGCGTTCCTTGAGTGGACCGGCGTTCAAGCCCGTGACTACTAAATACGATAAATATTTGTATTGACGATTTATTGTAAACTCTACTGACTTGGTTGTCGTGCCGGAGTATAAACAGAAAATTTAGAAAATTTATTGGTTTCTGCATAGTCAAATGGTTTATGCAATATGACCCCTTTGTGATAAATATGTCTGAGTTCGATCTACACCTCTTTCAATCACAATACTCGAATTTCAGTAATTCGGGTTTCTAAGCATCCAGTCGTTTGTGTGTGTGTGTGGGTTGTATTTGAGAATTCTGTATCCTAAACTAAAGAAGAACAAATATCTTTAAGGAAAGAATTTGTTTCTTAATCAACTAGCTTCAACCGAAACTGAAAATAAAAGCCTTAATATAAATAAACAGCTTTCCTCTAATGAATATAAAATAAAATAAATAGATGACACAAAGGTTAGAAGAGCGGTTCTTGCACAGTAAACAGAGGGTGCCCCTACAAAACATCCAGAAAAATTACGCAGATGAGCTAGGAAATGGTAGGTGAAATTCAATACTGCAAATGCAAAGTATTGCACATGGATAACAATCCCAGAGTAACGAACCGACTATGTGGTAGTGGAAAACAAAAAAAAAAACACCAATAGCTATTTGTGCATTGAGGTAGGACCTTCTTGAGCAGTGAATACAGGTTGCCAGGACAGCTCCTGGTGTTTTAACAGTGATGCAGAGGAATTTATCGATAAGTAGGTGATTATGCTTTTGTACAAGACAGTGGTTTTTGGCCACATCTTGAGTACTGTATGCAGGTGTGGAAGCCTAGTTTTAGGATGTAGATCTGCTGGATGGGGTGCAGAGAAGGGCAACGAGATTAGTGAAGGAAACATAGGGTGGTCACACCAAGAAAGACTTCTGTTTCACAGTTTACAGCGTCCGCCAGCCTTCTGCCAGCGGGTGGTTGAATGGTAGAACAAACTTCCATCTGTTGTTGTGGAAGTCGGCAGTTTCAATAAACTGAAGGAAGAACTAGACAAATTATAAGTTGGGATAGACAGGTAATGTGGGAGGTTATCTGCTGCCAGGAAATAAAAAATATCCGCGGCCTGGTACTGGTTTAACAGTTGCAAGTTTCATGAGAATAGTGTAGGTACATTGAGTGTGCATATTAAAGCGGTTGTGCCTACCCAGTGCATACCAATTTATATAATTTAATCTGAAAAATATAACTTATTCCTAATTTTATACACGTACTCTGAGGGCTGTTGCTAATTTTCGATTAGCAACAGCCTGGTGGAGATGCTCGTTAAAGTAGTTAAATTTGGTATTATCTCTGAAAGAACAGTAATAAGGCTTTTTAAGGAATGGAGTCTGTCGAAATCATCGAGAGATCAGTGACTCAATTCTCGAAAATCTGCACTGGGTGATCAATGACGAATATGGCATCCAGTGAATGAAAGACAACACAAGAAAATTTGAATACAATTAACTAAGAAACTCGTCAACAGAGTTCTAAAAGTCCCTGCAAACATACTTGCACAATATGAATATGTGAAGTATCTTTCCCCCGTTTTATGTTTAATGAGAATATCTGAAGTTTCGCTACTATGACATAAAACGTATAGAGTGGACTGTTAATTGGGATGCGGTGATTTGACCTGACCAATCCAAATTTTGTTCATCACAGTAGGCACCCAGTTCACATGGGAAATAACTATTAGTCCAGACTGCGTTAACTGTGTACTACAAGTTAGTGAGCGAGTAATATTTTGTGGATGTTTTAACTATTATAAGGCGCCTCCGTAGCCAGGTGGGCAGGAGCAGCAGTGCGTAGCACACGCTTCTTGATTAGACCGGGGTTCGGGTTCGAGCCCGTGACCATCAAATACGGAAGATGCGGAAGGTCAGGGAATGACCACCACATATCCCCGGACCAATATGGCCTTAGTTGCTAATGCTCGTAAAAACCAAATAACAACTATTATGAATTCGGTCTCCTACTTGAATTACCACCCAGGATTAATCACATTGGCTATACAAATACTCCACATTTTGCCTTTCGCTGAACATCTGAGAAAGATGTCATGATTACGATCCTCCTGTGTTCCAGGATCATACTTGTTGATCCATAGTACCGGTATTGTTTTAAATTCGCACGAAAACGGAAAAAAATTTAGGTCCTTTAAGTTGGCCAGTCAAGTCAAAGTGAAATACTATAGAAGTATTAAATTATAACGAATTAATAACTCGATTCTTTCATAATTGAAGAATACTGATAAAAGTATTTAATATGTCTAGTTGAATTATTTAGCAGAGTTGAAGTGAATCGTGCTCAAGGAGGGGAAACTGATACCACTCATGCGTGACAATTTTTGGTTAGTTTATCATATAAATGGAATTATAAGAGATGAGTTGATGGATGCAGAGGGCTAACCTAGTATTCTGAGATATCAGGTTCCATTGAACATTTGTTTAATATAGTACAAATCTCTGAAGGGTCAGCTTCATTATTAAAATATTTAAAAAAAAAAAGACTAAAAAGTGAATTCATAATTTTAATGAAAAGTTTAAAGCAATAGAAATTTCTTTTGAAATTCCATTTTACGATCAAAGGAGTTTAGTAATACATTACTGGACTGTGAAAATGTTTACTCGTGCCTTTTTATAGTTTACTTTGAGAGTACGATATGAAAGAAGGTTTCCCAGGATTACAAAAGTTCAAGTTGATAATCCTGACGTCTCTTCAGTTTCACCGAGAAAGTTAATTCATTTTTAACGAGAAAAATTGCAATACCGAAATCGTGTTTCTTGGCTCACAAATAAACAGAATTCAAAACATTGCAGTGTGTTCATATTATGTATGGAATATCATTTATACTTTGTCATCACTGCTTAACTGAAGGCTTTCCATCCACCTGCATATCCCTCCTTCCTTCTCCACTTTATGAAATTTAATCCCTCGCCACACCTCTCCTTCATATGTCCGATTGGCATTTCAATGACCTCTAACATATTGTAAATCCTGAAAGGGTTACAATGATCCAAACGATGGTGCACAAGTTCGAGTGGAAAGAAACCATCAATACACTTTTGCATGGCCAGAACGATGTGTGGTGATTGTGCACCTGCCATAAGTCACTGGACAGAAGTCCATTTGTGCCAATGGCGAAATCAACGTTCATTCTCATCTTTCTGAATCCATGCGCCATGTATTGACTGAAGCCACAAAATGCCTACCTACAATACCCCTCACCTCTCCTCTCCTAAATGGTATGTAGAAAGTTTGGATCGCTATCAGCAATCAACTGCAAATGAACGAAACTAGTGGAACAAGACAGAGACTGGAGAGAACTGACCGGTTCTGAAAATAACATCCGAAATTTGTTCTAGTTTATAACTTATTCCCTAATAGCTACGAACTCAAATCAGTCAATCTATTTCATCCACAGTTTCCTCCGAGTTAGCAGCGAAAGTACTCCTATTTATATCCAGACAATAATGAACTCAATATTACGTAACAGTTCATGGAAACGCTGTTTGATATAACGGAAGTTTAAATATTCCGTGAATTATTTTAATAGTTACGTCACTACCGGAAACAATACAGAAGCAAAAACTTTCCTAAAAAAAATTATAGTCTTCTGAGGAAGCAGTCAGCGATATATCGACATCTAATGATATATACGGAATAGTGGACTAACCTTAGAAAGAATAGATTTTCAAATTGGGATGTTTATTCCAGCGTTACGACTTGAAACCCATCGACTAGGTGATGTTCTGAAATGCTTACTATAGACTGGAAGGAATATTTGAATTCATCGTTGATTTCGATGTGCTCTCAGCGAAGGAAGGTGTGAACAATCTCCCAACAGACAGAAACCAAACTGTGTCAACAGATTTGTTCAAACCTGTCAAACATGAAGCCGTTGTTTGCGATTCAAGGTCATGTAATCGTTAAACTAGGTAAAAGCATCTTTTAAATGTAGATTTCGTTCGTGTTGATGGTAAAGGGGAGTGAAAGTTTGGTTTGCAAGAAAGGAATCGTAGCAGTTCTCAACGTTTTCTGATGTAGCTATAATTCTAATCAATGAACGCTTCTTGAATAGGATAGGATCTTTCACCACTGTAGTCTCAGGGCAGAAGGGGTAATCCATCGCTATGTTTACATTTTACGATCTGAGCTTTCACTTACTGTTCTCTACCAATAGTTTCTTACATATATGCTTGCGATAATCACATAAATCAGTATTTTGTGAAAGTATTCATTTCATGGTTTCTTCTTTTGCTCAATTAAACTCTTAAATTTACTGTTAATGTTCTCCTACTTTGCCAATTCTTTTTCGGAACTTAATCCCTTGGAAAAACACTTGACAACTCCCATAATTAACTGTTATTCCACTGTGTGTAGTTAACAACCCCAAAGAAGTGATTTAATTTAATATATTCTTCTCCTTTGAAAAGGATATTCTCAATTTCCTTTGATCACAGAAGCCTTTGGACACTTTCCACTTTGATAACATTGTGGTCACTGTCCTCTATTCGTTCTGTAACGTCACACTTCGTATGCATGTTGATTGATTAGTGATAGCCCAGTGTAGGTTTGACCATCCCCTTCAATCACAGTATGTTCGAATTTCAGTAAGGCCTCCAGGCGTTTGAGTATTGTATTCGAAACCAGAGAAGAACCATAAGGAAAGAACATTAAATTATTTCATCAGCTAGCTTCAGCCGATACTGAAAAGAAAAGCCTTAATACAAACAAACAGATTTCCTGTAATGCATGTACAAATAAAAAAGATCTTATTGAATTAATACGGCACATAATTGTCTAATTCATTTAATAAAATTTATATATAAAAACTAAGTCTCAGTTTGCAGATGACACAAAGGTTAGCAGAGCGGTTCATGACAGTAATCAGAGTGTGACCCTACAAAATAGAGCGAGAAAAATTAGGCAGATGAGCTAAGAAATGGCAGTTGAAGTTTACTGTTGACAAATGCAAAGCACTGCATATGGACAGCAGTATTCGTAGAATACACTCAGGATACTGGAAAATAAAAATCAACAAGGGTACTTGTGCAGTCAGATATAATTTTCCCTGAGCAGCGCAGACAGTTTTCCAGGACAGCTCATGGTCTTTTAACTGTGATGTACAGAAATTTAGGGAAAATAGGTGATTATGGTTTTGTAGAAGATACTGCATGCAGGTCTGGAGGCCTCATTTTAGGACCGATGTAGAACTTGTGCAGAGAAGGGTAACGAGATTGGTGAGGGAAACAAAGGGTGGTCTTACCAAGAAAGGATTCAGCTCTACAAATTTCAGCGTCTGAAGTGTAGGCACCACGGAGGTAATATGATTGAGGTGGTAAAAGCTTTAAATGGATTGAGCTTGTTCAATCCATTCAAAACTGTGCCGATGACATTCTAACTCTTGCTCAAACTACACATTTGAGACAAATTAAAATTGAAGGAGAAATGGTTGCAAGATAGATGTGCCGAGGTTTGTCTTCAGTCAGCGGGTATTTGATTGTTGGAACAAATTTCCATCTGTTGTTGTGGAAGTCAGTAGTTTGAATAAATTGAACTAGACAAATTATTTCATGGTTGTTATCAGATTTTAGGAGCATCAGCGACTAAGGCCCTATTGCTCGATGTATTCTGTCTGATTCCGTGTGTTCTGTGATCGATTTTCTTTTGTTGGATAAAAATCTATGCTCCCCTTGCTTGAGAACAACCAACTCAGCCACGTTGTGAAAAAGGTCCATAAAAATTCCTCACCTCATCGAAAGGACCCGAACTTAGATCTTTTTCACCTGAGGAGCACAGCGATTCTTCCAACTGTGTTACCCACAAGGGTACGGTTGGAATACAGTGATTATATTCATTGCACTCTCCGATAGGAAGATACATGTAGTCTATACATATTATTGTATAAACATATAGAGGTTCAAGAACCTCCTTTTGTGATAACCAGACTCCCTGGAGCGCCTCCACGTGGCTAGGGACGGGAGTCAGGACGCAAGATATATCTGTTCTTGCCTCCTGGCTGCAAAGTCTCCAGGTGCCGGCATACAACACTCAACAAAACAAACACTCAAACAAAAACCTCCCCATACACACACTCGCCGGCTTAAAAAACCTACAAGAATCATTGCGGCAATAGGGGAAACCCTGGAGGCTGCAGTAAACAAAAATACTTTGAATACTTTGAAAGTCTATACATATTTAAGAAAATAAATTGTGTGTACGCGTTCCAGTGACATCCATTTTTCTCCTTGTTCAAAATCTCTGCTTGGCCTCCTTAAAAATTAAATCATTTCACTTTTGAGACGAGACACGCCAGGATTGAGGAATATTTGAAGAAGAGATATCAACCATTTCCACAAAGTGAAAATATCTATAGCAGTTGTGTGGAGCTTTTCTTTTTCAATGAGGCTACACCTGCTTTTCCTGTAGCAACAGCTGGCGTCACCTCTTGCTGGATGAAAACCGGTTCTTACTTGAGGGGCAACCTTACTGTCTCTAGAATGAGACAGTCCTTCAAATCTCAGGAGCCACGATAGAGATTTAACGGAATCTCCATTGTTCCCAGTTATAGAAGTGACGTGTGCTCTGTGAGAAAGGAGTGACGCTGTCCATAGCGTTTCTCACTGTGAGTACTCATAAGGGCATGTTATCTCAAAACAATTGAGAATGATCAAGTCTCAGTGTTCTTTCAAAACTGTGCCGTTTTGAAAGAACGGATTGTTTCATTGGATTGACAGGTAATGTGGGAGTTGTTTTTTCTGCTGCCACAATAAAAAAGCAACCCTTTTCTATTGTTTTGAAATTTTTTTCATATTTTGTGATAATAAAGTGTGTTACAGGAGTTTCATACAAAACAAGCAATGTTCAAAGGAACCTGATATCTCACAAGAATAGTTCTCTGCATAAACTCGTCTCTTATATTTCCATTTATATGATATACTGTCCGAAAGGATCAGTTTTAATATAGTCAGCAAAGGATGTTATGTGGTTGTTTCATATGTAGTAGTTTAGGCTAATCCCTAAACCACCACAGATTAAGGTGATGTTTCGGCATCTTACCAATACCCATAATCATACTATGCTGCTGACAGACTCCTACTTGCCGATGCTGTTAGAAATGTCTGTCGGCAGCATGGTCTGATGACGGATATCGGCAACATGATGGGATGCGCATCTTCATTAAAACTTCATTTTGCACCATTGCCAATCAATAACGGGTAGTGCATTTTTTTTTTACGACTCCCACATTACCTGTCCATCCCATGAAACAATCCATCCATTGAGAAAGAACACTGAGGCTTGATCATTCTCAGTGGTTTAGAGATAACATGACAATCCGGAGTGAGTTGCGAAGCTGTCTTAAAAAGTACCTTCGTATCTGGCAAGATGGCCCTTATGAGTGCTCACGGTGAGAAACGCTGTGTACAGCGTCGCTTCTTTCTCAGAGCACACGTCGCATCTATAACTGGGAACAAATTCAAATTATTATATTAGAGCCACCCGTCTTTTCTTTCATCTACCCATATATTTATTTGTCTGTAAATTGCGTGTGTTCTCTTGTCGATTTGCCTGTTTTCTGGACGAAAAAAACCTTGCTATCTACGCCTGAGACTGACTAAATCAGCCACGGAGTGAAAAAAGCCCATTAAAGTTCTTCGCGTCATCGACGGGATTCGAACCCGCACCTTTTCCACCCGTTGTGGGAAGGACGGTGATGATATCACTGTGCTACCTACACGCGCAGACCATAACTGGGAACAATGGAAATTCCGCTAAATTTCTGTCATGGAACGAGTAAGGTTGTCCCTCAAGTTAAAACTGGTTTTCGTCCAGCAACAGGAAAATCAGGTGTAGTCTTAATGACAAAGGAAAGCTCTTCAGAATGGCTATAGCTATTTTCACTTTGTGGAAATGGTTAATATCTCTTCTTCAAATATTCCTCGCACTCCTGGCGTGTCTCGTCTCAAAAGTGAAATGATTTAATTTTTAAGTAGGCCAAGGAGAGCTCTTTTGAACAAGGAGGGAAATGGATGTCATCTGTCATCTGGTTGTGTTTCTCCTGCAAATGTATGCTAGAATGAATGATTCAAGATGAATCTGTTCCAACATTTTTATACACTGTGGGTCAGCGAGCGTTGCTTCTCACAATTCTGAAGAAAGAAGTACTCGAAAGATAGTTTTCAAGCGATAGTAAACGAAATTTATGTTCCTCTTCAACAAGGTATCTCATATAGTTTCTATAGGCAGCCATGAAACTGGGAAGTTTTCAACGTAAAGATTACTGTCTCGCAGGTTAACCAAGGTCAGATGATATAGGGAAGATATAAGGAAGATATAGGGAGGATATAAGGAATATAAGGAATAGGGATGATATAAGGAAGCAAGCTTATACATTATCGCAAACTAATTTCAATTAATAATAAATTTAATTTATGATGATTTTTTAAATTTGATTTTATTTAATTTTTTTTTAACTTTAATAAATTTAAACTAATAACTAACCATTATTTGCCCCATCTTACCTTATTTAATATCTGATTCTGCCTTGTAGTGGGCTTGCTTTTTCATGCAGATGAACTGTGTAGTTCATTTATGTGGATGGCCATTTTCTGAGGAGTTACTTTGCCCCAGGGCTCACATCTGGTGAGTATGGGCTTGGCACACCCAGGGTACTGAGCTGGATATCATCAATCTTCTCTTTCTTGGTGATTCCCTTCCATTTTTGACTCTCTCTCTCTCTCTCTCTCTCTCTCTCTCAGGGTAACTTGGGAATTTTTTTTTTTTTGGCTGGTGCAGCGTAAGCCTCAGGCTTCCTTGCACCATGTAGCTAATAATATTAATAATTTGTGAGTTTGTGAGTTTGTCAGTCACTTTACTGTTTTTGTCTGATTATAGCCCTTGCGGGCTATAATCAGACAAAAACCGTGCCTTTCAAAAGACTACTGATTAATCTGCAGTGGTACTGCGTGTAGTTCAAATTAGGACTGTTCTAAGCTTATCTCGGGAATCGCACTTAACCCTTTGAATGTATTTTAAAGAATTCTAAAGTATTTCAACTAATTATCTGATAAGTTTACTGTAAAATTAGTTCAGATAACAATAATATTGTTTCGAATATTGTATATTAAATTTTAATTTTAATATAAAAAGAAATTTATTGTTTTTACTGTTAATTACTATGGCCCCGCAAGTGCAAATTATTTGTCATATGTGTAAAAAGAAATGCAAAGACTTCCTCCAATGCAATGCGGTCTTGTGTACTGTATAAAATGCACAGATTTGTCAACCGTAAACTGGAAAAAGATGTCACAGGCAGCTATCAACTCGTGGAAAGGTCCCTGTTGCATAAATTACAGGCAGACGAAGAAAAAACAGACGAAAAATGAAATGAAAATAACTCTCCCAACAAAAGACTTAAAAGATCCCAACGGATCCTTTAAGTCTTTCCGACGGTGAATTTCAGTGTTTCATCTCATCGTCAAATGGCACTCAACAGAGTGGGCAATCTGAGGACATACCTCATGACGTGATATCAGTGCAGACAAATTGCTCCTTCTCTCACCTTCTTAACCACGAAGTCTCACAAGTTGAAAAGCCAAATGAGATGACCACGAAAATGATTTTTCAAATCCTGGACACTCGAAAATCCATTATGTCCTCTCTTCTTGACGAAACTAAAAAAATCAGTTCAGAAAACGCTCAACTTCGTGAAATAAATTATATCTTACTGCAAAAAATTTTGGATTTAACAAATCTTATTCAAAACTCCAGTAGTAACTTGGCGAAATCTATGGAAAATCCCACATTTCAACCGACTCCTACTCCTATAGCAGAAGCCACTTACGCATCTATTGTAAAGCAACCTTCACATCCTCCAGTATATGCTCCAGTTAGTAGTCAATCTCAGAAAGCGTGTAAATATGGCAATAGATCTGTCAATCCACTCCTAGAAGATGTCATTTCCTCCAGGAGGCAGGCAGATCACATCAGAGGACAACGGAATTAATCTGCCTCTAATCAGACAGGAAGACATCAACACACCCCTGCTGTTGTGGGAACAGCTACCAACTCTTCAATCAGAGCAGTCCCTAGAACTAAAAGTTCAACCAAGGGTATTTTCATCTCGCGACTCGAACCCCACTGTGCGGTACAGAAGTAGAGTAGCATATCAGAACTCAACTGCAGATAGAAATAAACGTAATAATTCCAAACACGATTCGTACAGCTCTTTCTATATTCGGTGTCAACAAACGGATTTTGATCTATTACTAAAGGCCTGAGGGAGCCATTATCCGGCCTTTCTATGGACGCCCCCCTCTTCCTGGTACTAGGTCATCAGCCAGTGACTTAGCTATCGAAACTAGTCAACGGGATTGACAATTCGAGCATTTTTCAGATATTCTGGAATATCAATTGGGAAGAACCTCTATAAATGATTCATCTATCTCTTCATCCTACCAGAATTTGAATGACTCTAACTCTTGTGAAAATACCTTTCTGCCATGTCACTTGCCAACAATTAAACCAAATAACTTATGCCTTACTACAGCATCAAAAGATGCAATTACTGTATTCTTTATGAATGCACGCAGTCTTGTAAAACATGATGAAATCCTCGCTCAACTGACATCATGGAATCTCCATCCAGGCCTGATGGATTTTACTGAGACCTGGTTCTCTCCTCTCTCCTGAAGTTTCAATCTGATTTCAAGACTATGCTCTCTTTCATAGTTGCAGATGTGATTCTAAAGGGGGTGGAGTTGCTATTTACGTTCACAATCATCTGCGATGCTCTGCCTTTCCTATCACAAATCTGCCTGACCAAGCTTGTGAAATCACTTATCTGCATTGCCTCTCTGGTGATTGGGTGTCTATACCGACCACCCTCAGCTTCAGTCAACAGTTTCTTTGTAACTCTTGACAATATTCTATCTCACTTCACAAGCAAATCCCTTAGTCTTCTGCTGATGGGTGACTTCAATATTAACATATTTCAAAGCTCTTCCTCTCAAATGCAAGACCTCCTAGATGTCATTTCTTCCAATGGTTTTTCTCTTCTGACTGACGGAATTATCCCGACTAGAATGGGAGAGTCCCACAATTCCCTTCTTGACTGCGCAATTGGGGAATGCTCACTAACCTATGCAGTACTGGATGCAACCATTTCTGATCATCGTCCCATCTTAATGGTAATTGAAAATGAAGAAATTATGGAAGAGATCATGCACACTTACAGATCTGTCATCCAGGCTCTCACAATCAGTTCTGTTATGACCTCCAGCAGTCTTTGTGGGATGGGGTGATTGCTACAGATGATCCTGAAATTGCGACGAACTTCTTTGAGCAAATCCTAAATAGTTACGAAAAATGCGCGTCATACATCAGGATCCCAGGGAATAAAAAGACCACTAGGCCAAGACGGAAATTATGCCCATTTATCTCAAAAAAAATTTGTAACATGCTAAAGAAAAGGGACAAACTTGCAAGAATTGCTAGAGAAACACGAAAGAAGGCGGATAAACACAAATACACAACGTACAGAAACAAAGTCACCCACAGTATTCGGTCGAAGAAAAGGAAATATTATAGTTCCCAACTTAAAGGCGTCATTACAAGCAAGGAAAAGTGGACAGTCTTGGACAAGCTACTACTTGGAAGGAAAACAAAATCACAGAGCTACGTTGGAGATGTAATTGAGAATGAGGTACTCATTTCAGAGATCAGGAAAAAGACGTAGCCTTCTGTAATTACTTTATCTCTAGTGGGAATGACCTTTTTAAAGACGAAGTTGACTCTAGAGATAATGCAATGAGAGAATCTGTCAACTACTCAATGAAGAGCTCTTTTATCTCACCCCGCACTCAGATCAACAGATTTTAGAAGCAGGACATCAATTAAAAGTAAAGGGAGCCCCTGGCTTTGATGAAATATCTCCTGCTCTGCTGAAAAAGATCATTAACTCAATTTTTAACACCACTAAAGTATATTTACAATCTTTCCATTCAATCTGGTAAATTCCCGTCTCAATTCAAAAAAGCAGTCATTGTTCCTGTTCCTAAGGGGAAACACTGCAACTCTATCAACAATTTTAGTCAAATAGCTCTATTCTCAGTTTTTGCAAAATTATTCGAAAAACATCTACACGGCAGACTCATGGGCTTCCTGGACGTCAATCAGCTTGTCCATCAAAAACAGTATGCTTATCGTTCAAAAAGATCCACTGACCTGGAAATTGTTGACTCTGCTCTAGGATCGTGGACTGTCTTGAAAAGGGTCACTATGCAATAGCACTGTTTCTAGACCTATCAAAAGCTTTTGACTGCATAAATCATAAAATCCTGCTCAACAATCTTGGCTTGAGAGGAAAAATTAACCTTCTCCTTGAAGACAACCTTACTGATAGGCCATTTGTCGTTAAAACAAACCAGTGTTTTTCAGACATTTCTTATTTCTCCAGGGAGTACCTCAAGGCTCACTTTTCGGACCTATCCTATTTGTTCTTTACATTAATGAATTTCTCTTTCATCTTCCCACATAGTAGCATATGCCGATGACATTTCCATTCTAATCACTGAAAAAGACCCTAACCAGCTTCAATGCAAGATCTCTGCCCTGCTCTCTGAAATGCATAGTTGGCTACAAAAGAATCAGCTTATACTAAACCCAGAAAAATTCAAATATATGGTGTTTAGGACGAAAAATAAACCATTAAATATTTTTTTTATTTATTAAATCTGTTTTTTTCTCTGCCGAAGAGCCACCTCCTGGACAGCAGAAAGCTAGGTGGGTGATATTTACATACAGAGGTTAAGACAGGGACATGTGCCTGGCGGTTACATGGGGCCCATGTATGCTTAACCCGAAAGGTACAGAACTTAGTGTTTATTATTTTACATAACTGAAAGAATTAAAGGATATTATTTTCTCAGAATTGCTATAAATTACAAAACCATGAGAGAAATATAGAGAAATGAGGCAGTCCTTCACCGGTTGTTGCACGAGGTATCTCTTCAATTCTTCTTGAACGTAATAGTGCTCACAGCCATGCGTCTTTGGAGTAGTAGATTCTACGAGAGAGAGGACCAGTGATGGCTTAACTTTATTTTCCTTTTCACGTATCTTTAACGGGATGCATTGTGGTGTCATTTTCCTTCGTGGCGTCTCATAAGTGTACGTTTGCATATGTCTCCTTTAGCTTCTGACGTCTGTATGAATGCTGCTCGCAGAATCTATCCAGGTCGATGGCTAGATTGTTCATCAAATCTACCGTGTTTCCTGGGAACATGCGTCTCAATCCTTTCAGGTTGTTCAAGCTGATTGCGAGTGGGAGCCTTGGGTCCATTTGATTCCTTCCGGCAATGCGTCGAGTTTTTATTAAATCAGTAATTTTAGGGGCGTCGAGTCGTCTTGTGATTAGTGTGGCAAGTGTAAGAAGGTTTTCTGCCACAATCTGTTGTTTCCATGGGGTGACTTCCAGATTTATGTAGAACTGAGCCCTAGAAATGGTGTATTGGTTGCCAGTCCGCCAGTTGAGCCATTTCAGGAGCCAGTATTCCAGGCTGAGGAACTTGTTGAAGTGTGTTGTGGGAGCAGAGGACCAAATGGGTGCGGCATAGAGAGGTATGGGATAGACACATCGGACAACATATTTCTTTACCAGGTTGGCGTCATGAATTCCCGTTAGTTCCTGGCGGATCGCCCACACATAGCGGAGTGCATTTTTGTTTTTGTGTTCAGGAGGTGAGCCTGGAATGTTAGCCCATCATCCCACACTAATCCGAGATTAGTTTGTGATATTGATTTCGAAATAACATACAAAGGAAAGCAACTCGAAAGGGTGAATGATACCAAGTTTCTAGGAATCTGGCTAGATGACAAGCTAAGTTGGGATATACAAATGATCACCTTATGAAAGAAGACTTCGTCACTAGCAGGAATACTTGCCCAAGCCTCTGCCTGGGTACCTGCTTCCCTTCTCAGACTAGTATTCCTTTCCTTAATATAGCCTCACCTCACATATGGAATCATCTCATGGGGTACGACCAGTCAAGATAACCTTGCGAGAATCAATTCAATTGTCAATCGATGTGTTCGTTCAATTTTGGGCCTTCTGTAAGATATAAAATCTTACATAAAGATAACAGATCGTCGTTCCCGAACTGAGAAATTTAATAAGAAAGGATGCATCAGGAATAGTTATATTGTAAAATAAAATATAACAAATTGAACAAAGTGGATCGTTAAAAATATGGGGGAGATAAAATTAAGGACAGGGCTAATCGAAGGGAAGGGGGAGTTGTGGGAATTACTGCGCGAAATTTTCTACCAGCAGATGGATAAACACTCAGCTACAAGTACCATAAACAAATCTAAAGGTCTAAAACGGGTAGCAGAGCTGTCAGTAAATAGGCGAGAAAAAGGGTCACTCGAGAACAATAAAAAGATGAGCCAGATTAGTCGGAGCATCCATTTGATCAGAGACTCTGGGACACAAACAGGAAGTGAGTACACGACTAATACCGTGTCCAAAACAATAGGGCTAGCATCTGGTTGTCTGCAATAGCTTGTACCGCAGAAATTTAGGGTAGGTGTCAAGTAGTAACACGTGTCTGTGGCTTTGTTCAGCCGACTTCAAAAGAGAGCAGACAGCCTGGGAAAGGAATATTGATAAGAAAATGGGAGGTTGAATCTAGCGCGGATGGAGACGGAATGGGGAAACCCACACTAGTGAATAGTCGAGATGTAAATTTAAATATTCAAGTATGAGCGTATAAATTTCTAAGCGAAGGTGGGCCAACAAAAAAGGGTGGTACACAAATTCGGAGAACAAAAAGCAAGTGCGCGTAGCCAAGAGTCCTGAGGTCAGCAAGTTGAGAAAGTTTGACAAAGTTCAGGTGGAGTAGTAAGTTGTAAAGGGTTAGATAAGTTTAAGTGCAGTCAGTAAGTTAGGAAAGGTTAGATGAGTTTCATGATAGAAGAGAATAGTCGAGTAGTTGGTCATATGGTTGGTGATAGAAGAAATATAGTGGAGAGAAATAAGCCAAGTCGGTCATCGGAAGGCAGCGATAGTGGCCATGTGCAAATGAGTGAAGTGTATGGAGAAATAAGCCTAGTCTGTAATCAGAAGGTAGTGAAAGTGGTAGTGTAAGGAGAAATAAGCCTAGTCCGTAATTGGAAGGTAGTGAAAGTGGCCCGTATGTAAACGAGTGAAGTGTAAGGAGAGATTAGCCTAGTCCGTAATCGGAAGGTAATGATAATGGTAGCGTAAGGAAAAATAAGCATAGTCCGTAATCAGAAGGTAGTGATAGGGTAAGGAGAAATAAGCCTAGTCCGTAATCGGAAGGTAGTGAAAGTGGCCCGTATGTAAAAGAGTGAACTGAACGAGAAATAAGCCTAGACCGTAAGCGAAAGGTAGTGATAATGGTAGTGTAAGGAGAAATAAGCCCAGTCTGTGATCGGAAGGTAGTGAAAGTGGCCAGTATGTAAAAGAGTGAATTGTAAGGAGAAATAAGTCTAGTCGTAATCAGAAGGTAGTGAAAGCGGTCTTTATGTAAATGAGTGAATTGTAAGGAGAAATAAGCCTAGTCCGTAATTGGAAGGTAGTGAAATTGGCCCATATGTAAACGAGTGAAGTGTAAGGAGAAATAAGCCCAGTCTGTAATTGGTAGGTAGTGAAAGTGGCCCATATGTAAAAGAGTGATATCTATGGAGAAATAAGGCTAGTCCTTAATCGAAAGGCAGTGATAATAATAGTGTAATGAGAAATAAGCCGTCTGTGATTGGAAGGTAGTGAAAGTGGCCCATATGTAAATGAGTGAAGTGTAAGGAAGAATAAGCCTAGTCCATAATCGAAAGGTAGTGAAAGTGGCCCGTATGGAAACAAGTGAAGTGTAAGGAGAAATAAGCCTAGTCCGTAATTGGAAGGTAGTGAAAGTGGGCCGTATCCAAACGAGTGAAATGTAAGGAGAAATAGGCCTAGTCCATAATCGGAAGGTAGTGAAAGTGGCCCGTATGTAAAAGAATGAAATGTAAAGAGAAATAAGCGTAGCCCGTAATCGGAAGGTAGTGATAATGGTAGTGTAAGGAGAAATAAGCCCAGTCTATGATCAGAAAGTAGTGAAAGTGGCCCATATGTAAACGAGTGAAGTGTAAGGAGAAATAATCGGAGTCCATGATCGGAATGTAGTGAAAATGGCCGTATGTAAACAAGAGAAGTGTAAGGAGAAATAAGCCTAGTCCGTAATCGGAAGGTAGTGAAAGTGGTAGTTAAGGAGAAATAGGCCTAGTCAGAAATCGGAAGGTGGCGAAAGTGGCCCGTATGAAGAGTAAGGAGAAATAAGCCTACTCCATAATGGGAAGGCAGTGAAATTGGCCCGTATGAAGAGTAAGGAGAAATAAGCCTAGTCCGTAATCAGAAGCTAATGATAGTGTGGTAGTGTAGCCGAAATAAACTTAATCCGTAATCAGAAGGTAATGAAATTGGTAGTGTAAGGAGAATGAAGCCTAGTCCATAATCGGAAGGTAGTGAAAGTGGTCAATATGTAAATGAGTGAAGTGTAAGGAGAAATAGGCCTAGTCCGTAATCGGAAAGTATTGAACGTGGTAACGTAAGGAGAAATAAGCCTAGGCGCAAATTGGAAGGTAGTGAAAGGGCCCGTGGGTAAACAAGTGAAGTATAAGGAGAAATAAGTCTACTTCGTAATCATAAGGTAGTGATTATGGCAGTGTATGGAGAAATAAGCCTAGTCCATAATCAGAAAGTAGTGAAAGTGGCCCGTGTGAAAAAAGTGAAATGTAATGAGAAATAAGCCTAGTGCGTAATCGGAAGGTCGTGAAAGTGGTACATATGTAAACAAGTGAAGTATAAGGAGAAATAAGTCTACTTCGTAATCATAAGGTAGTGATTATGGCAGTGTATGGAGAAATAAGCCTAGTCCATAATCAGAAAGTAGTGAAAGTGGCCCGTGTGAAAAAAGTGAAATGTAATGAGAAATAAGCCTAGTGCGTAATCGGAAGGTCGTGAAAGTGGTACATATGTAAATGAGTGAAGTGTAAGGAGAAATAAGCCTAGTCCGTAATCGGAAGATAGTGAATGTGGCCCGTATATAAACGAGTGAAGCGTAAGGAGAAATAAGCCTAGTCCATAATCGGAAGGTAGTGATATTGACCCGTAAGTAAAAGAGTGAATTGTATGGAGAAATAAGCGTAATCCGTAATCGGAAGTTAGTGAAAGTGGCCCGTATGTGAAAGAGTGAAATGTAAGGAGAAATAAGCTTAGTCTTTAATCGGAAGGTAGTGAAAGTGTCCCATGTGTAAACGAGTGAAGTGTAAGGAGAAATAGGCCTAGTCCATAATCGGAAGGTAGTGAAAATGGCCCGTGTGAAAAACAGTGAAATGTAAGGAGAAATAAGCCTAGTCCGTAATTGGAAGGTAGTGAAACTGGCCCGTGTGCAAATGAGTGAATTGTAAGGAGAAATAAGCCTAGTCCGTAATTGGAAGGTAGTGAAACTGGCCCGTGTGCAAATGAGTGAATTGTAAGGAGAATTAAGCCTAGTCCATAATCGGAAGGTAGTAAAACTCTTCCCTATACAAACGAGTGAACTGTAAGGAGAAATAAGCCTGATCCATAGTGAAAGTGGCCCGTATGTAATAGAGTGAAGTGTAAGGAGAAATAAGCCTGATCCATAGTGAAAGTGGCCCGTATGTAATAGAGTGAAGTGTAAGGAGAAATAAGCCTAGACTGGAATCGGAAGATAATGAAAATGGTCGTATGTGAACTGTAAGGAGAAATAAACCTAGTCCGTGATCGGAAGATAGTGAAAGTGGCCCATATGTAAACGAGAAAATTGAAAGGAGAAATAAGCCTAGTCCCTAATCGGAAGGTAGTGAAATTGGCCCGTATGTAAATGAGAGAAGTGTAAGGAGAAATAGGCCTAGTCCATAATCGGAAGGTAGTGAAAGTGGCCCATATGTAAAAGAGTGAAATGTAAGGAGAAATAAGCAGAGTCCATGATCGTAATGTAGTGAAAATGGCCCGTATGTAAACGAGTGAAGTGTAAGGAGAAATAAGCCTAGTCTATAATCGGACGGTAGTGAAAGTGGTAATTAAGGAGAAATAAGCATAGTCAGAAATCGGAAGGTGGTGAAAGTGGCCTGTATAAAGTGTAAGGAGAAATAAGCCTACTCCATAATGGGAAGGTAGTGAAATTGGCCCGTATGTTAACGAGTGAAGTGTAAGGAGAAATAAGCCTCGTCCGTAATCGAAAGGTAATGATAGCGGTAGTGTAGCCGAAATAAACTTAGTCCGTAACAGAAGGTAATGAAAGTGGCCCACATGCAAATGAGGGAAGCGTAAGGAGAAATAAGCCTAGTTCATAATCGGAAGGTAGTGAAAGTGGCCCGTACGTAAAAGAGTGAATTGTAAGGAGAAATAAGACTAGTCCGTGATTGGAGCATTGTTATTTTTTTTTTTTTGAGCATTGTTATTTTTTGGAGCATTAGCAACTAAGGCCATATTGCTCCGGGGATATGCAGTGGTCATTCCCTGACCTTTCCGCATTCTCCGTATTTGGTGGTCACGGGTTCGAACCCCGGTCTAATCAAGAAGCGTGTGCTATGCACTGCTGCTCCTGCCCACCTGGCTACGGAGGCGCCTCCGTGATTGGAGGGTAGTCAAAAGTGGTCCTTATGTAAACGAGTGAAGTGCACGGAGAAATAACCCTAGTCCTTAATCGCAATGTAGTGAAATTGGTAGTGTAAGGAGAAATAAGCCTAGTCCGTAATCGGAAGGCATTGAACGTGGTAATGTAAGGAGAAATAAGCCTAGGCGCAAATTGGAAGGTAGCGAAAGTGGCCCGTGGGTAAACAAGTGAAGTGTAAGGAGAAATAAGCCTAGTTCGTAATCATAAGGTAGAATTATGGCACTGTAAGAAGAAATAAGCCTAGTTCGTAATCATAAGTTAGTGATTATGGCAGTGTAAGGAGAAATAAGCCTAGTCCGTAATGTAATCGGAAGGTAGTGAAAAAGGCCCGTATGTAAAAGAGTGAAGTGAATAGGAAATAAGCCTAGTCCATAATCGGAAGATCGTGAAAGTGGCCCAAAAATTAAACAAGTGAAATGTTAGGAGATATAAGCCTAGTCCGTAATCGGAAGGTAGTCAAAGTGGCCCGTATGTAAAAGAGTGAATTGTAAGGAGAAATAAGCCAGTCCGTAATCAGGTGGTAATGATGGTTGTCGTGTAAGGAGAAATAAGCCTAGTCCGTAATTGGAAGGTAGTGAAACTGGCCCGCATGCAAATGAGTGAAGTGTAAGGAGAAATAAGCCTAGTCCATAATCGGAAGGTAGTAAAACTGTCCCCTATAGAAACGAGTGAATTGTAAGGAGAAATAAGCCTGGTCCTTAGTGAAAGTAGCCCGTATGTAATACCGTGAAGTGTAAGGAGAAATAAGCCTAGACCGTAATCGGAAGTTAATGAAAATGGTCGTATTTAAACAAGTGAACTGTAAGGAGAAATAAGCCTAGTCCGTAATCGGAAGGTAGTGAAAGTGGTAGTGTAAGGAGCAATAAGCCAAGTCCATAAACGGAAGGTAGTGAAAGTGGTAGTGTAAGGAGAATGAAGCCTAGTCCGTAATCGGAAGATAGTGAAAGTGGTACTGTAAGGAGAATGAAGCCTAGTCCATAATCGGAAGGTAGTGAAAGTGGTGCATATGTAAATGAGTGAAGTATAAGGATAAATAAGCCTAGTCCGTAATCGGAATGTATTGAAAGTGGTAATGTAAGGAGAAATAAGCCTAGGGCCAAATTGGAAGGTAGCGAAAGTGGCCCGTGTGTAAACAAGTGAAGTGAAGTGTAAGGAGAAATAAGCCTAGTTCGTAATAGAAAGGTAGTGATTATGGCAGTGAAGGAGAAATAAGCCTGGTCCATATTCGGAAGGTACTGAAAGTGGCCCGTAGGTAAAAGAGTGAAGTGTAACGAGAAATAAGTCTAGTCTGTAATCGGAAGGTAGGGAAAGTGGCCCATACGTAAACAAGTGAAGTGTAAGGAGAAAGAAGCCTAGTCCGTAATTGGATGGTAGTGATGGTCGTAGTGTAATGAGAAATAAGCGTAGTCCGTAATCGGAAGGTAGTGAAACTGACCTGTATGCAAATGATGAAGTGTAAGGAGAAATAAGCCTTGTCCAAAAAATGGAAGGTAGTAAAACTCTTCCCTATACAAACGAGTGAACTGTAAGGAGAAATAAGCCTAATCCATAATTTCACTGCGGGTCTGTAGTGAAAGTGGCCCATATGTAATAGAGTGAAGCGTAAGGAGAAATAAGCCTATACCGTAATCGGAAGATAATGAAAATGGTCGTATGTAAACAAGTGAACTGTAAGGAGAAATAAGCCTAGTCCGTAATCGGAAGGTAGTGAAAGTGGTGCATATGTAAATGAGTGAAGTATAAGGAGAAATAAGCCTAGTCCGTAATCGGAAGGTATTGAAAGTGGTAATGTAAGGAGAAATAAGCCTAGGCGCAAATTGGAAGGTAGCGAAAGTGGCCCGTGTGTAAACAAGTGAAGTGTAAGGAGAAATAAGCCTAGTTCGTAATCGGTAGGTAGTGATTATGGCAGTGTAAGGAGAAATAAACCTAGTCCGTATTCGGGAGGTAGTGAAAGTGGCCTGTATGTAAAAGAGTGAATTGTAAGGAGAAATAAGCCTAGTCCATAATCAGAAAGTAGTGAAAGTGGCCCGTATGTAAAAGAGTGAAATGTAACAAGAAATAAGTCTAGTCCATAATCGGAAGGTAGCGAAAGGTTCCCAGGTGCAAATAAGTGTTGTGTAAGGAGAGAAATAACCCTGGTCCGTCATCTGAAGGCAGTGATAAAGGCCAATGCGCAGATAAGTGAGCTGGGAAGGTAAAGTTGTAATCCCGACCCTGCGAGAATAGCTGAGCGAAAGGCTAAGTAGCAGTATCGAAGACCAGCCCATAAATTCCTAAGAGACTCAGTGATGCCCTATCCAGACGTAGACTACAGCCCATTGAGAAACAAAAGGCCCTACCAAAAGATCCTGTTCAGTATCAGAAGTAAGTGTCTAATTAACATGAGTATTCACTTGTGTAAATTTTAGGAATTATAAGAGGGACATTATAACATATATAATAAGGGATATATAATTTAAAAAAAAGTGTAATTAAGATAAGGTTCCCTAGATAACGGTAAAGAGAGGGAGATTCATAGATGCAGAAAATTTTCTTGAGTAATGGAAAGTAGGGTAACAGTTTTGGAAGCGGGATAATTCCTAGGGATTATAGAAAGAGTGTTTTATATATATATATATATATGTGATACAATGAACTATCATAAGCTGACAAGTCAGAAGTAAGGTTGTTAGCGTAACTTAGGTATTAAGATAAATATTGATTTAAGAGATGGTTGCTAATGTATTAGAAAAGATAAATAATCTAATTAGAAAGAGATTACCCTTAATGTTGTTAACAGAGAAATCTTATTGTTAAAAAGGGAAGATTGCACTCTGAGAGACAAGCCTGATCTATTAGAAAAAAAAATGATTTACTCAGATAATGTTTTGCTAAATAATGTATAAAAAGAGAGGCATAAGAAAAATGTTGTTAACCTTGTAATATAATGGAAGAAGTTGGACAAGAATATAACTAAACTTAACCAATCATTTTATGCTTGTACGGTAATAGAACAATATGTACTGGATCATTGAACAAATTCATTTATGTTAATACGTGTAATGAAATTTTGTTATATTTTAAACGAAGTCTTTGTTTAGTCATTTTGAACATAGAGCCAAACCCAAAGGAGGAACATAATAGTATAGAAACCCTTTTGAACCTCAAAGCTCCTGATAGACATAGGAATCAGATTGCAAAGTAGGGAATTGCAAAGTACCTTTATTAGGTAATAATAAATATAAGGGAGGATCTATAAAAAAGGGGTTAAAATAAATATAATATAATAAAATATAAAATAATTATAAATAAGGAATGAAACCTCCCTCGACACTTCCCTGGAATGCATCGGTGACTTCGAGATATAAGGAATCTACCAATTGATACAAAAAACTGAGGCGGTCTTTGTCTACAATGCTTTGAAAACACCAAACTTTCCTCCTCTCTTCAGATCATTTTTCATAACCACAGAAAAAGAAGAAATATCTTATATGATATTTCTAGAAAAATTATATTTTAAGAAATGAAGCGAACCCGGTTCCGCTTTTTAGAAAAGCCATAGGTCAGAAAAATATAAAATACAGAGGCGGAAAAACCTGGAATAATCTTCCTGAAAATATCAAAAATGCCATTTCACTAAACAGGTTCAAGAAGCTCCTAACTGAACGCATCACCAGGGATGTCTGATCTAAATCACTTTCCACTCAACTCCTGAACTTTCCACAATGCATAGCAGTTTGGAAATTATATAAACAAGTTGGAGGAATAGCTGTCAAAAAGCTTGTAACACTCCACGCAATTATTTCATAATTTTTTTTCTTTCATACTTGTTATTGTAAAACTACTCACATTGTAATTATAAGTACTGTTGTTAACCACGCGACGTGTGGTTGGTTTACGAAATCTCTGTAATGGAATGTAGAAACATGTCCGATTTATGATGTATCTGTTAAATAACACCTGTGTAATTTCAAGTCTGGTTTTATTGTTATCTTTTTCAAAGGGAACACACCCTATAAAGCCTCTGGCTTATGTGTTCTCCCTCCCTTCTTGCTGTTATCTCCCAATAATTGTAACACAAAATAGGGATAAATAAATTATCAACACACGTTATCAATTATCAACGCGCGCACACAATTTATTTTCTCAAATATGTAGTACATGTACCTGCCTATTGGAGAGTGCAAAGAATATAATCACTGTATTCCAACTGTCGCGAATAGCACAGGTGGTAGAATCGCCGTCCTCTCCAAGTGGAAAATATTTGAGTTCGGGTACCTTCGATGAAGTGAGGATTTCTATGGGCTCTTTTCACAACGTGGTTGAGTTGGTTTCTGTAAATACAAAGGGTGCGGAAAGGTCAGAGAATGACCACCGCATATCCCGGAGCAATATGGCCTTAGTTGCTAATGCTCCTAAAAACCAAATAACAACAATTGATTTATGTGATTATCGCAAGCGTATATGTAACTAAACTGTTGGTAGAGAAAAGTAGGTGAAAGCTCAGATCGTAAAATGTAAACATAGCGATAGATTACCCCTTCTGCCCTGGCTACCGTGGTGCAATATCCTATCCTATGGCCCCGAGTGCCAAGCGAGTGATCATAGTGATATTTCCAAAGTAATTTGAAAGCGTCTTTTCTCTAAGCGACAGATTTTAGAGATTGTTAAAACCCTTTCTTATAAAGTTATTTAATTTTGGTTTTTTCTAAATAAAGAAGTAAGCTTCGTATCAAGGAAGGAAAGACACCTTTCTTTTGTATATATATATATATATATAACCAATTTCTCTAACAAACTAACCACTAATCTCTTATCGCTTGGTCACTGGTGGCACCGCTCCTTCCTCCACGTGTCGGGGCTGGTGATCTGAGTATAATTCAATACTCAGGACGAAAAGGAGCAATTATGGATCCATTAATATCACCGACTGTAGAGCCTACGTGCTCGCATGAACTTGAGTCATCTCAAGCAAAAAGAATCAAAAAAGATGATTCTTCACATGACCTACATACTTTTCTAATTTTACACTCTTTATCAACGAAACCTCTTAGTAGCTTATCGCCATTTCTTGTGCAGAAAAGCATAGAAGGTGTAGCAGGTACTCCCAAAACTGTCAAACGTCTTCGCTCAGAAGATCTTATAGAGACTTCCAATTCTAGTCATTCTAGACAACTCCTGAAGCAAAAGACCTTCGGAGGCCTTCCCATTTCGGTAACCTCGCACAGAACTTTAAACACCTCAAAGGGAGTCATTTCGGAATGGGACCTCCTTAATGTTCCCGAGGAAGAAATTGCTGAAGAACGTAAGGCACAACGTGTTGTTGGTGCATAGAGAATTATGTCCAAACATCCTTACACCCACAAGAAATGTTATCCTTACCTTCAGCAGTCCGAATCTCCCAGAATCAGTAAAAGCTGGCTACCCTTCCTGTAAGATCCCACCATATATACCAAATCCACTTAGATGCTTTAAATGCCAGAAGTATGGTCATTCTCAAACAGCATGCCAAGGTAAGGCAATTTGTCCCCTGTGTGGCTCATCAGACCACTCCCAAACTGAATGTACAGCAGCAACGCCAAAGTGTCCCAATTGCCAGGGTACTCACCCCACATATTCTAGAACTTGCGAATCATGAAAAATGGGAAAGAAAATAATGAAGTACAAGGTAGAGAAAAATATATCATACCAAGAGGCACTTAAACAGATATTAAATGTGATGCCTGCCAAAGCATATTCCAATGCAGTCAAAAACACTAAAGAATTCTCAACACAGACTTATATTACTGTTCCACCTAAATTATCTCTTGCTCAATGGGCTAGATCCTTCCTTGCGGATGGTGAGACACTGACAGCAACAAAGACAAAGAGTCCATCAAATTTTACTAATACAAAACCATCCAAGCCACAACAAGACGTTCCCAACTCAGGCACATTATCAAAGGAGAAAGATGCTCATCATACACAAAATAAACCAACTGAACGAACTATGGAAATCGATGAGAAGTTAGATAATGAAGATGCTGTTCTCCTGCTTCATGCTGATGATGAGATGGATATTACTCGCCCAGTCTTTTCAAAACGAGAGAAATATAAACAGGATCGAGGGAAAAACAAACGATCAGACCAATCCACCTAACCTAAACCCAAGTAATGCAGAAAATTATTCAATGGAATTGTAGAGGACTAAGAAGCAATCTTGAAGAATTAAAATACTTAATGCACCAGCATGATCCTGCATGTATTTGTCTACAGGAAACGTATTTATCATCAAATTATACCCCATACTTCTCACGGTATACGCTATATAGACGTAACAGATGTTCTGAGTCTCCCGCAAGAGGTGGAGTAGCAATATTAGTTCGTAGTAATGTACCATCGAAACCTGTTCAGCTTTCAAATAATCTAGAAGCAGTAGCCGTTAGTATTGTTCTTGGAATTAATCTCATTCTTATCTCCATTTATATTCCACCAAACGTTTCATGTTCCATTGCAGAACTTGACAATTTACTTAATCAACTGCCCCAACCTGTATGCTTTCTAGGTGATCTAAATGCTCATCATCCTTTGTGGGGTTTTCCGAACATAGATCGTAGAGGGAGGATGACCGAAACTGTACTTGATAATCATTACTGAACGCTACTGAATACCGGTGTGCATACTTATATCCACTTGTCTACAGGTTCAAGCTCTGCTCTGGATCTGTCCATATGTTCCTCGTCCATTTATCCTAGCTTTGATTGGACAGTATTAACTGACCTTCACAACAGTGATCACTTTCCTATAATTTGCAAAATACAGACGGATACAAACTATACATCTAACCAAAGAATTGCGTGGAATTTTCACCGAGCTAACTGCGAGAAGTTTTCGAAAACAGTGCAATTTGATAACCATTTGATTCTTACTGCATCTATTAATAATGCCACTAGACATATAGTAGAAGAACTATTTGGAGCTGCTGCCAGCGCAATACCGGAAGCAAACCTTACGAAACAAAGATATAATAGCTGGTGGACAAGGGATTGCTTTCTTGCAAAAAGAAAACAAAACAAAGCTTGGAACATTTTTCGTCGAAATGCTACAATGGAGAACCTTATAAACTATAAACGGCTGAAAGCTGAAGCACCCCGAATCCGTAGAAAAGCTAAACAGGATGCGTGGATTCGATTCAGTTCTACCATCTGCAGACACACTGACCCCAGAATAATTTGGAGAAAGATCCGTATCCTGAGTGGAAAGTGTCAACAACCCAAAGCCCCAATCCTGTCCTGGAAAGGAATAGATATTTCTTCTCCAACTGATATTGCAGAGGCATTAGCAGTCATTTCATCATCTCAATCTTACGAAGACTCATTTAGACGCAAAAAATGTCCGTGGAAAAATATAAGATTAACTTTGTTACAAACCAATCTTATTCTTATAACCTTCCGTTCACTATGAATGAACTCAACGAAGCTCTCCAGAATTCTAGAAATAGTTCTGCTGGACCAGATGGCATTTTCTATGTAATGCTTCGCCACCTCAACTCAAAATCTATGCTACTGAAATTTTACAATAGAATCTTTGAGGAGAATGTTTACCCTGATACATGGCATCAGTCAGTTGTGGTAGCCATAGTGAAACCGGGGAAAGATGCTGCCTTCCCCAATAGTTATCGTCCTATATCTTTGACCAGCTGTTTAGGAAAGATGGCTCACAGGAGACTTGCCTGGATTGTTGAAGATCAAGATGCTGTAACACGTCATCAATTTGGTTTCCGCCGTACCAGGTGTACAACTGATGTCCACATCAAGGTTGAAGCTCACATTCGAAATGCTTTTCTTAAAAAAACAGCACATGGTAATGATAACTTTCGATAATACCAAAACATTCAATACAACCTGGAGATATGGAATCCTCCAAGACTTATACTAACTTGGACTGAGAGGTAACCTGCCTAGATTCATTCAGAATTTTCTTCACCTCAGGACCTTTCAAGTAAGATTTCAGAATGAGCTGTCCAAAATTCACACACAAGAAGGAGTACCTCAGGGATCGATTTTAAGTGCCACACTCTTTGCATTATGTACCAGTAGCATTATAAGAGACATCCCAGCCACGGTAGAAGTTTATATGTATGCAGACGATCTTGCTATTTCCTGTCAATCATCGAACATGGCTACCATTGAAAGACAACCACAGATAGCAATAAACAAAATTAAAACTTGGACAGAAAGCAACGGCTATCAACTAACCGAGGGGAAAACAGCAGAAATACACTTCTGTAAATTACGATCGATTCATCCGGAACCCGTATTAAAACTGAAAGGCAGAGAAATACCGATGATAGATTCCATAAGATTATTGGTCTGAATTTAGACACCAAATTAAATTTTCGTAAACATGTAACCTATCTACGCACTACATGCCTCCAGAAACTAAACATCCTTCTTGCATTATCCTCAACATTTTGGGGTGCTGACAGACAGTCATTGCTGAATTTATATCGTGCTCTAATCCGGTCACGATTAGATTATGGAGCTATAGTATATGCATCAGCTAAAACAGCATCTTACGGTCTGTGAACACCATTCAACACAGTGCCCTTCGATCAGCACTATCGTCTACAGAACCTCGCCAGTACAAAGCTTGTATATAGAAGCACACGACCCTCCTCTTTATCTTAGAAGACAACGCCTACTCTGCCAATACGCTGCCAAAATAAGAAGCTTTCCAGCTCACCCCTGTTGGGTATACCTCAACCAACCTCTATGTCCAACACTTTATGAATCCAAGCCTAATATATAGGTGGATGGAAAGTCTTCAGTTAAGCAGTGATGAAAAAGTATAAATGACATTCCATACTTATGTTGACGAGTTTCTCAGTTATTTTTTTTCAAATTTTCTTGTGATGTCTTTCATTCACTGGATGCCATATTCGTCATTTATCACCCAGTGCAGAGTTTCGAGAAGAATTGAGTCACAGTCACTGATCTCTAGATGATTTTGACAGACTCCATTCCTTAAAAAGTCTTATTACTGTCCTTTCAGAGATAACACAAAATTTAACTACTTTAACGAGCATCTCACCAGGCTGTTGCTAATAGAAAATTAACTCAGAGTACATGTATAATAATGAGGGATAAGTTATATTTATCAGATTAAATTATATAAATTGATAGGACCTTTATAATAGTTCTTCCTTCAGTTTATTGAAACTGCCGACTTCCACAACAACAGATGGAAGTTTGTTCTAGCATTCAACCACCCGCTGGCAGAAGGCTGGCGGACGCTGTAAATTGCAAAACAGAAGCCATTTTTGGTGAGATCACCCTATGTTTCCTTTACTAATCTCGTTGCCCTTCTCTTCACCCCTTCCAGGCTCTTAGACGCGAAGTCATTTACCGACGAAAACGCTATCAACGTGCAAGAAGAACATGGCCTCCAGAAGAAACAGAGGCTTTACTGCAGCAATATCGAGTGACCAGGAACCAGTATACCACAACAATAAAACAGCGCAAAAGGCGCTCATGGGAAGCCCTGGTAAGCACTGAAGGGAACGCCGATCCCTGGGGGATTGTGTACAAAGTGACCACTAACAAGCTTCCCAGAGGCGAGGTCGTATCAACCACAAAATTACCGAACGGACTGTATACCAGATCGTGGCAAGATACTATCAATAATATTTTAGACGCTACATTTCAGCAGCCTGCTGACCCACACACACCGGAACAGCTACAGCTCTGCATGGAAAATGAAACATATCACACAACTGCAATTGAAGAACCCTTCACCACAACCGAGCTCAACTTAGCTGCATCTAGAATCAGAAACAAGAAGGCTCCGGGCAGAGACATGCTCGATCCAGAAATCGTCCAGAAGGCCATTGAACTTATTCCCACTACAATACTCAACCTGTTAAACCACTGTCTCCACCAAGGATTCTTCCCCACACAATGGAGGACTGCAATCCTTAGACTTATATTGAAGAATGCAACCAAACCACATGATCTGCCACAATCTTACCGGCCCATTGCACTGCTGCCAGTCTTCAGCAAACTTCTCGAAAGGATGATCTCCCATAGAATAGAAGCCCACTACAATGACGCTGGTCTCTCCTCACCTAAGCAGTACGGTTTCCGGAAAGGACGCTCCACGATTGATGCACTGGAAACAATCATTGAAGCTGCTACCAACTGCAACTCCAAATACTTTCTACTAATCTCCTTTGACTTTGCTGGTGCCTTCGATTCCCTCTGGTGGCCCAGCGTCCTGGGCAGACTCCGAAGAGCGCATGTCCCAGAAAACTTATATAGATGCATCAAGACCTATCTCCAGGACCGGCGAGTTGTCGTGTCTGCTCCCCACTGCAGTGTCTCCAGACCAGTCTTCAGGGGATGCCCTCAGGGATCTGTCCTGGGGCCTCTCCTCTGGAATCTGGTGCTGGATGATTTCCTGAACACCAAACTCAACAATGTACAAACCCAGGCCTATGCAGATGACCTGGTCATGCTCTTTTCTGCCAATAACAGAACCCAACTAGAAGCAACTGCCAACCAGGCCATCTCCACCCTTCAAGCTTGGGCAGAGCATAACAACCTAAAGATCTCCCCAGAGAAAACCAATTCGATCCTACTAAAAGGCACCCTTGATTTGAGAAGACCACCCCAAATCAAGGTCAATGGTGTTACAGTAAAACTAAAAACAGAGCTTAAATATCTAGGTTTGATCTTAGACAAAAACCTTTCCTTCACTCCTCATCTAGACCAACTCAGGATTAAGATCAGGAAGTATGCTGCCCAAGTCTCAAGAGTTGCCCGGAAGGACTTGGGCTTAAAGAAGAGAACGCTGTCACTCTTCTATAAGGCAGTTTTCATCCCGGTTATCACCTATGCTTCTGGAGTCTGGTACAAGAAGGCCAATACCGTAGTAAACAGATCGCGCCTAGGAACTATCCAGCGCTCTCTTCTCCTTCTGTCCTCGCGTGCTTGTCGCACTGTCAGCACCCATGCGCTACAGGTCCTCACTGGATCTCTTCCACTGGACCTGGAGATTGTTCGTCATGGGTTGCTCTACCAAATAGCCAAAGGAAGAGCAGTTACTTGTGCAGGTTTCACCACTGACCCAGCAAATAATAGAAACGCTGAAAAGATGAGACTTAATGAACATCTAACAGACACCTGGCAAGAAAGATGGCAGACATCAACTAAAGGCGCTGTCACCAAAAGATTCCTCCCTGATGTCAGGGCCTTCTACCCCCTCACACCTGTCTGGTTTTCACCAGGACTCTATGCTACCTACCTCCTCACTGGACATGGCTCCTTCCAGAAAAAACTACATGACTTCAGAATTTCAGACTCACCCCGCTGCCACTGTGGAGAGGATCAGACGTGGGAGCACCTTGCCCACAGCTGTGAAATCTACGAGGACTTCAGGAGGATCCTAATAACAAAACTACGCTTCAACTACCAAAATCAAGAACACCTCACCCTACAGAATGAAGAAACTTACCGAGCTCTGACTCAATTTGCAATGGACTTATTTACCAGGCAGAAAGCACTACCACCACCTTAGTATCCGAATCAATAGGTCATAACAACTATGACTGCCAATTGTTGCTATTCATCATTGAGCCATGAATGCTAATGCCTTGGACCAACTTGCACAAGACTTGACCAGCAGTGCAATCAAAGACAGGGTCCACACATACTTTGACAAATTCCTCATCATTGATTCCTGGACAAACTTTTCTCGACCAGACGTGACACATCTCATCAAGAAGAGGCCTAGCATCGATCCCTGGACTTGACCATTAATCTTGGACTCCCGGTTTTGACCACCCCCACTGTTCGTTCTGATGGACTACTGGACCAGCCTTCAGTCTGGATGCGACAAAGACTCACCAAATGGAGTCCCAATGATGGCACCTGAACTAGACCTTACTGAACATGACCCATCCACCATAGCAGCACTCACACTGCTGGATTTCCAGCAAGTTGTCGGCTGCAACTGACTGGCCGTGCTAGCTGTACCTACCCTGAACTTGCGGGGTATATCTCTCTCTCATTTTTTTTTTTTTTTTTTTCCGGCTTCTTCTGTTTCCTGCCATCCGTTCTTTACTCCCCCCCCCTATTTTTCTCTTACAGAATGATTTTTTTATTTATTTATTTATTATTATTATTTTTTATTTTTATTTTATTTTTTTTTTTTGTGGGGAGGTGGTTTTCGTCCACCCGCCACCCCACTCTTCTCTCTGGTGAGGCGTTGGGCATGCCACACTGTCATCAGGGGCCATCTTCTCTATTGGCCCCTTTCTTCTGTTTCCTACCCTCCAGTCTTTTTGCCTTCCTCCCTTACTTTTCTCTTGCACAACGTTTTTTTTTTTTTTTTTTTTTTAGTTTATATATATATATATATATATTTGTGTGTGGGTGTGTGTGTATATATATTTTTATATACACACACACTCATGCCCCCACAAGTCTAAATCTAAAAACATCAAAATTACTGCCCGACCTATTTGGCCCTAGAACAAGTTATCAGCGAACAACCCTACGCTCTGTTAAAATTACAACCGTTGCTCAAGAAACAGCGATCATCTCATTCTTAAATCTGGTCCTAGCCACTGAAATCCCAGGAAAGTAGGTGGCAGGACCCGCCAGAGTACTCTAGCTACAGTGGTACACCCGGTCAGCCTCCCCGTGGCATGGTGTGGTAACGTCGGGTCCCACTAGGGGCTCGGCGGCTAATAGACCGAAGGAACAAAGGGCACAACACAATATACAGCACATGACCCCCACACACTTCAAATCTCTGGCCCCGATACAATGTACACCCGCGGAGATGGGAGAAATCCCAGGAGCCGTTAGACACTAACATACCTTATACCTTATACCCTTCCAGCAGATCTACATCCTAAAACTAGGCTTCCACACCTGCATACAGTACTCAAGATGCGGCCAAAAACCACTGTCTTGTACAAAAGCATAATCACCTACTTATCGATAAATTCCTCTGCATCACTGTTAAAACACCATGAGCTGTCCTGGCAACCTGTGTCCACTGCTCAAGAACGTCCTATCTGAATGCACAAATTGGTGTTTTTTTTTGTTTTCCACTACCACATAGTCGGTTCGTTACTCTGGGATTGTTATCCATGTGCAATACTTTGCATTTGCAGTATTGAACTTCACCTACCATTTCCTAGCTCACCTGCGTAATTTTTCTGGATGTTTTGTAGGGGCACCCTCTGTTTACTGTGCAAGAACCACTTTCTTAATTTTTGTGTCATCTTCAAACTTAGACAGTTTTGATATATAAATAAGATTTATTTTATTTATATATGCATTAGAGGAAATCTGTTTATTTATATTAAGGCTTTTATTTTTAGTTTCGGCTGAAGCTAGCTGATTAAGAAACAAATTCTTTCCTTAAAGATATTTGTTCTTCTTTAGTTTAGAACACACACACACACACACACACACACACACACACACACACACACACACACACACACACACACACACACACACACACACACACACACACACATTCCTAGAAGCTTAGAAACCCGAATTACTGAACTTCGAGTATTCTGTGATTGAAAGTGGTGGAGATCGAACTCAGACATATTTATCACAAAGGGGTCAAGCTGCATAAAACATTTGACTATGCAGAAACCAATATAGGACAGAAACCACAATGTCATAAAAGTGACCAGTGTCCAAAGACTCTTGTGGTAAAAGTAAAATGTAAGAATTTCATTTTCAAGGGAGAAGATTATAGTGGATTGAATCCATCCCTTCTTGAGGGTCTTAATTATGGGAAATTTAAGGAAATTGTTATCGGAGGTACAAATGTATTTGTCCCAGCGATTATGTTCTGAAAAAAACAGATGGAAAAGAACGATCCAATACATGAAAGGAATATTTTATAAATAAATGAAACCACAAAAGACGAAATTTACTTCTATATTCTGACAAAAATATATCTGTTTGGTACATGATAATAAAGGTTAAAGGATTAATTGAACAAAAGAGATAACCATGAACTGCAAGGTTTTATTTACATTTTAAATAATCTTGCAATGTCAAGTTACCGATCATTCTATAAGAGTTTCTGCCTACTGAAATGTAGCGTGTAATTTATAGCTGATAGCAATGAATAGCTTTTATTTTACGAACAGAGGAGGGAGGATGTTTATCAAGCATCCAAAATCAACTAGAGATACTATATAAACATTGTCAGAGGTATATGAAAGTAGAAGAAAAGAGACTGATGACTCCTTCTGCCATGAGTACAGTGGTGACATATTCCATTCAAGAAGCCTTCATGTGATCAGGTTTGTGGCCTTTGAGAAAATTTGGAGAAATACGACTATTCCCTTCTTATAAACAAAAGTTTCAACTGTCACCATTTACAATCAACGCAATTGAAAGTATTCATTTAAAAGACTATGTTGTTAACGGTTACCGGACCTTGAATCGCATTTCTAACGAAGGCTCACTTCATGTTTTGCAGAATTGAACAAACCTGTTGACACACTTTGCTTTCCATCTGTTGGGAGATTGCTCGAACAGTCCTTCGCTGATAACATTTTTAAATCAGTGATGATACCGAATTATTGTCCGTACAAAGTACAAATCGTACCGAGAGATGGTATATCGTTGACTGGTTTTCCACGAAACTACAATTTTAGGAGGAAAGTTGCTGCTACTGCATTGTTTCCAACAGTGACGTAACTATTAAAATAATTTACTGAATATTTAAACTTCAGCAATTTCAAGGAATGTTTCAGTTAACTGTTGCGTAATATTGAGTTCATTATTGTCTGTCTTGAAACAGTTGGTCAAATATGTATGAAGCGGAATTCGTAAATGAGAACTAGACAAATAGGATAAAGTGAGCGACCTCTGTGGCAGATTTTATAGTATATCACGTATGCAATGTACGATAGGCGGACCTAGGAAATCATAAATCTTGCGATAGCTTTAAACGTTAGAAGGAGAAAATTAAAATCCTCCAATGAAAATAGTAATGAGCAGAAAGGTAAACACAAATCGTGTAAACACAACTATCATAATTAAGGCTAATTAAGGCATCCACCACTGGCTTTTTTATGTTTATCGTCAACATTTTCCTCTCAGTTGTTACAAAATCATCTAGCTCACTTCCACAGCTTAATTCACCTCTGGCATTCCCCTCCCTGAATAACCTCATGGGTGAATGTAGATGCAAAATACTCATTTAGTTTGTTAGCCACCTGAGCAGGATCCTCAACTGTTGAACGATCAATATCCTTTCCTTCTAGAGTTTATATAAGTAAAGAACTCTTTGCTGTTTTTCTTTGCATCCTCTGCCAAAGATTTCTCGTAATCTGCCTTTGCCTGCCTAACCTCTTTTGTGACTTGGTTACAGACGAGCTTATATCTATCATAGGGTTCCATGTAACCCATTAATTTATATGGGTCCCATGCATTTTTCTTCTCTGCCATATGTCTCATTAGTTCATCTGACATCCATTTAGGCCTAAACTTTCAACAATATTTCTTAGTTGATATGAAAAGCCTAGTAGTTTCCAAGATTAATTCTTTGAATGCTTCCAATTTTAAATTTGCCGTTGGTAACATCAGTTGGTCCCATTGTATAGAATTTAAATACTGTCTCAGACCTCCATTGTCACCTTTACGAAAGCAAAACCCTTCCGTTTATCCCTGATGGTAGTTACCTCTGAGTAAATTCCAATTGAGCACATTATGATCAATGCCATCCACCACCCAGTGGTTCTGTTATCTGCAGATAAAGGTTGTATAATTATCTGCAGATTATAGTATTATTTATTCATAATAATAAATTAATCGTCACTTTGCTTTCAGAATGGCAGCATATTGATATAAAGTATTTAATGAGCATAGTTGAAGCCTTATCGTGATTTCATAAAGAATTCTGGCTGAAGGAGTGGTGGCTGTATAAATAAATACTTGAATTTAGGCATTGTGCTAACCCATTCATACGAAATGTCAAGCTTGAACGTTTCTTCTTTTAAATGAACAACAAAATTTTAAAATATGCTGAAAAATACTGAAAGGTCAACTTTATTATAACAAATATGAAAAAGATTCAAATGGAGAGAAAAACGAATTCATAATTTTACTGATAACCTGCATTAGGCGATAGACCGTTCAAGATCAAAGGGATATTACTTTATTGGACTGTAAGAAAATTTACTCGTGCCGTTCTTCCAATTTACTTTGAAATTGTGATATGAATTAAAATTTCATAGGGTGTTAAAGTTTATAATTCTTGGAATTTATGAAATATATATTTATTTAGTCTATAATCTTAATTTTATAAGCGCATCAGCCTATTTTGTTAGGCTGAGATGTTTCCAGTTTAACAGAGACATTATTTCTTTTAAAATTCTTTTAATGAAGTTATTTTCTTCTAAACTAAAAAAGTTACGATACCGAAATCGAGTGTCACGGCTCAAAAATATACCTAGAAGTGCAACATTTGAATAACATTTACACGAATCGTATCTTTTACAATTTGTCCATCACTCCCGAGTCCTAATTCATAAATTTACTGAAGGCGTTAACTTTCAATCCGCCTACATATCCCTCTCCACTTCATCAAATTTAATCTCTCGCCGCACCTCTCCTTCATATGTCCGATTGGCATTTCAATGACTTCAACCATATTGTAAGTCCTGAAAGGGTTACAATGATCCAAATGATGGTGCCCCTGTTTGAGTGGAAAGAAACCATCAATGAAGTTTTGCATGGCCCGATCGATGAGTGGTGATTGTGAACCCTGCCATCTGTCACTGGACAGAAGTCCATTTGTGTCAATGGCCAAATCAATGTTCATTCTCATCTTTCTTAATCCATGCATCGTTTGGTGACTGAAGCCACAAAACGCCTACCTACAATACCCCTCACCTCACCTCTCCTAAATGGTATGTAGAAAGTGTGGATCGCTATTAGCAATCAACTGCAGTTGATCCCTAACTAGTGGAATAGGTGAATGGTAAGCAACTGACTGGTACGGCCATCTTTGGAAATCTGTTTAAATATAATGAAAGCCTACAAACTTCTTAAACTATCAGCTAATTGAAACCACTCATCCTATTTCATCCACCGTTTCAGTTGTAGTTAACCGTCAAGGGCACTCTTATTTATACCCAGGCAATAATGAACTCAATATGACGTGACAGCTCATAGAAACACTCTTTGAGTGAATGAAGTTTAAGTATTAAAAAATATTTTAACAGTTACGTCACTATCCTAAACAATGACCCGGAACAATGCAGTACCAGCAACTTTCTTCAAAAATTTTTGATTTACGGAGGTAACGGTCAGTGATAATCAATCTCATGATGTGAACCAAAGACTGGGCTTACCTTAGATGTTTGCTAGAGTTTTTCAAATTGCAATGGCTATCGCAGCCATTGAATCCTTTACCACTTGAACAGAGGCGGATTTAACGGCGGGCGCACCCGGCGCGCGCCCTGGGCCCCGACTTCTGAAGGGCCCACGGAAAACCCCAACTTTATACACAAAACCCCAACAAATTAGTTGAACTAATATGTTCAACTATTAGTTCAAAACTTTGTGATTATTATTATGCTATTATTAATTATATTAATACATATATTATATTCAAATTTTATTGGAAATAAAACATTAATAGTACATAATATTTTTTATTTATTTTAAAAAATGGTTAACATGTATTTTTATTTTCCCTGTCTCTCTCTTTTTTTTAAGGGGCCCAATATTTTCTTCTGCGCCCGGGGCCTCAACCGACCTTAATCCGCTCCTGCACTTGAATCCTTTCAACTTGGACTGTTGAATTCATCCCTGGCTGACTTCGATGTTGTTTCAACGAAGTAAGGTTTCAACATTCTACCAACAGATGAAAACCAAGGTGTTGTTAAGAGTTTTGTTCTGCAAAACGTTAAGTAATCCGTTGAAAGAAATATAATTCAATATTAGGTAAGTGTTAATTAGAATTGTATAAATAATTCTGATCACATTCAGGATTCTTGAAGAGGATATTGCACTACTGCACTCAGGGCAGAAAGGGGTCATCAGTCACTTTTGTTCTTGTTCATCCGCCACCGATAATGCCAATATTATGGTAAACCAGCTGCTTTTGGATACTTGGACGAATATTCCCCTTCACCTGTTCGGCAAGTAAAAGATATTCATTGCTATTAATTACAAGCTGATGTTCAGTAAGAGAAAATCATGATTAATGATCGATAACTTGACGTTCCAAGAGAAGTGAAGATGAGGACAATATTTTGGCTAGAAAAACAGTTGCTTCAAACAGTAGTGTTCTACTTTTAGTCTCAGAATATTCTGTGGATTGTCAACTCGGATATAAAACTGTTCTTGGAAACAGCGAATTTTAACACATTAACTGACATTTAACACCATCTGCCTTTCAATTTCTTCTCTTATTTTTTGTTCTGTGTCTGTTTTTTGTTCTTCTGGCTGTTATTGTCTTTGTAGAATGAATAATAGTGAAGGTAAAGTTGAAATATGGAGTAGAATGTTAAAATAGTGAAGTTGAATGTTGAAATATGGAGTAGAATGTTAAAATCGGCAAAATAAACTGAATGAAAATTAGATATGAATTGAAATATAATGAACAGAATGTCTTTTTTACCAACTAAGTTATCTAAATTCAGCCCTGGAGATATTGTGCAAGGTCATTGGGTATAATTTTTCTCAACGTGGTTTGTGCTTTTTAACAGGAGAGACTGCTTCTAGAGCAAGGAGTATACTTAAATCGAAAGATAGAAAGAATATTTGAACAGACTATCGAGGCAGTGTAGGTGGGTTGGAAAACTGTTGGCTTGGTGGGTGGATACACGGACTAATAGATTAACAGCAGCCACAGGCAGAGGTGAAAGTGGTTCTTGCACTGCTTCTAATGGAATGAGTAGTAGAGGAGAAAAGAAGGTGCGCGGGATTTCAGAAACTGCTGGGAGTCATCCCGCAACAAGAAAATACATGGGCTGTGTTAGAGTAACTAAGAATAAGAAGAGGCGCATGTGTACACAAATGTACACCAATACTAGCTTTGCATGTACACCAATACTAGCTTTGCAGTAAATAAAGTTTATGAAGTTGAGGTCCTGGACAAGGCATCAAAGGCAGATAATGTTGGGCTATCAAAGACGTGGTGCCACGTCTCGTCACCTCTGTACAAATTTTCTAGATCCTCCTGCACTAACACACTTCCATTACTGTCATTACCAACCCTGCCAACCTTTGTATCATCTGCAAACTTCGAAACTAAGCCCTCCTATACCTTCATCAATATCGTTGCTAAACTTACAAAACAGTGGGCCAAAACTGAGTCCTGTGGGACTCTGCTAATAACATTAGTTCACGTAGAGCAGCGTTCATTAATTTCCCCACTCAACCACCCTTTAATCTATAGTAAAATGAAAGAGTAGTCTGAATTAAGGAGCCATGGGAGAAAACAGTTTTTAATCGACAAGAAAGTAGGAAAATGAGATATAAAGTATATTAATTTTATTTTATTTTAATTTGTTCCCAAGTTTATTAAAGGGATTTTACTTCAACCTGTTTTATCGTATTCGTTTTCTCAGCGATACTGCATCATTATATATTAGTATAAATCCTGAGACCAAAGGCCGGTTTCCCTTTATAGAGTATAAATGGAAACGGCCATAAATTTTGAGAAAATCCAAGAGCTCAAGAATGAAAGGTGTAATTTTGGAAATATCAATCTCTAACGCATCTGTAAAAGTTGATATGAGTAAATAAGTGGTTCAAGAGTTTCTTTACACTTCGAATCTCTTATATTACAACATTTTTTGAATTATTTAATTATAGTGTTATTCATTTGGAAACACACAGCAACTCCTTCCTCTTCTATCTCATATATACAAGGATTATTAAGTTTTAAACTTGTAATCTTTGGAATTCTTCATCCATATCACACTCCCAAAAGTGGCTCGTTCTCCTGTATTCAAAAAGATGACTGCTTAGGACCTCGAACAGAGAGGGAACCCCAGTTTCAAAAACTCGTTGCTGTTATATTTTTATCTGAAACTGGAATTTCTACCTACAGAGGTCAATGAACTTTACTTGAAAATTTATTTGAAAATTGCGTTTTTTTTCAAATAAGAAGAACAACACGAGCATTTTTTTGTACGCTGTAAGATACATTAAATACTTTTATCAGTATTCTATTCTGGAAGAAATTAAGCATTAGTTCATCAGAAGTCAATAACTCTATAGTATTTCATTTTGACTTCACTGTCCAATTTCAATAAACCAGAATTCTCTTCCATTTCTCGTGCAATTGAAAACAGAATCGGCTCTCTGGACCAACAGTTGTCATTCTGGAACACACACAAGAGTACTGAAATGGTGGCTGTTGATAAAATGAAGAAATTGCATAGAAACAAAGGGATAAGATACTGGAACCAGCTCAACATGACGGTTGTTTGCGTGTGGGCTTTACGTCGCAAGAGCAATATGGCCATAATGCGCTTAACTATGGTAACTGAACATGATGATGAACCGTTAATACAAGAGTAAACATTCGTATGGTCGGAGAAACAGTATTTGTGCATCGCACCCGGTCAAAGATCTCCGATGAGTTTATTGGTTGATGAACATGCGGAGGAACTTTAATTTCTGGCTATATATATTCGATATGATCGAAAATTTCAAAACGGGTTGAAACTCTGTTTATGTTGGCATCTAGCACAATCTGCACGTCCATTCGCGTGATGTAACATTCCAACATTTGTTGTATATGACAAAATATTTTACTGCTGCGAACTGTAGAAAACTTAATTTGTACAGGAACCTCGTTGTGAATTCAGTTGTCAATGCTTAGGATATTGAAAATGGCAGTTAGGCTTCGTAGTACTCTGCCTAACGTAATGCAGCAGCTGTGAAATAATTTGTTTCTTGTGTTCGACGGAGGTGTAGGCCTGCAGCGAACAGTCCTTTCCAGCTCATCCCAAAGATGTTCAATAGAATTGAGATCCGCGGACTGAGCAGACTACTGCAGCAAAGAAAAGTCATTGTCATTTTCCTGGAACCGTTCCATAGTGATTTGGGCTTTGTGCACCGGCGCATTATCCTGCTGGAAGTAATCATCTGACTGAGGATAAACGGTCAACATGAACGGATGCACTTGGTCAGCAACGATATTTAGGTACGATGTGGCAATCAGACGTGAATCTATGGGTATGGACCCAACGTGTGCCAAGAAAACATTCCCCACACCATAACACTGCCCTCATCACCTTGCACAGTAGTTGTCAGACTTGACTACTCTTCCATATTGATGGAAGAGTAGGGCGATTACTCTTCCATACTCATGGAAGGCTCAAATTCTGAGCCTTCCATCAGTACGATGCACCAGAAACTTCGATTCGTCAGACCAAGCAATTGTTTTCCAATCCTCGATAGTCGAGTGCTGGTGTTGCTGTGCCCACAGGAGACATGCTCTCTTGCTCTTCATTGATTGTTCTTGATGTTCTCTTGTTCTTGCTGTGGCCGTCGGCTGTTGTAGCCCATTCGCGACGAAGTGCAATAGTGGTCCGTTGTGCTATTTTGTTCTGCGCACGCTGGTTGTATTCTGACGTTATGTGCGACATTGTGGCCCGTCTGTTTGCTTGCAGAATTCTAGACATCCTCCTCTGAACTCTCTCATCAAAAAGCGATTTTCTTCCACAGGAGTGACGTTGTTTTCTGTTGTGGTGCGTTAAAAGGTCAGGAGAACTGCCTTTTCAGAGATGCTTTGTCCAGCACGTTTTGCACCTACTACCATGCCACGTTCGAAGTCCGTTAGATCACTCCTTTTTCCCATCCTTGCTACGGTTTGTACGCTTAACTGATACTAGAAATGTTGTTCTGCTGCATTTATATCCACAACTGTGGTCATGTGACGTGTAACGTTGTGGGACAAACCGTATGTGTGCACAGCAAGGTTGTACCTAATAAAGTGGCAAACAGCGTATATTATAACGATTAATCAATTCACCTAAATCACCACTGGATGAAGAAAATTGTGGTTTGGAATTCGATATGCTTCAATCCGTTATGTTCTGCAGAAAAATTCTGAAAATACCAAATTGCGGCAATATAAACCTACGTTCACTTGTTACCAAAATAATAAAAAGAAGGGTGAAAAATATCGATTTGAAGCACCATTTTGGCCTATATCACAAACTCGAATTTTATTCCCCGTGGCTTCAACAAACACTCGAAGATCTAAATATAAAATGAAGCACGAATCACTGGAATTAAATGATCACCGCCTCTTTCGAAAATTTATCCAAGCTAATTGATGTCAATCGGAGGAGGAATAATTAAACATTTTTGAGAGCCGGTATCATAAGACCACGTTTTAGTATCCAGATCATCATTAACTAAAAAGAATTTAAAAAGCAAAAGATTACAGTCTTGTCTTTATTAATTGGAATGGAATTGCGTTCCAATTAATAAAGCCTGCTGATTGGTAACGAAACACTTCAACTCAGAAAAAAAGAAATTGGGGTATAGTGTTCTTAATAAGCCAGTTTACTGTCCTACTTCACAATGAATATTGATTTGATGAAGATCGCAAGACTTGTCGAACCTCCGGTGTTACAGTCACAATGCTGAGAATTTTTCGATGATCGTATCTCCAGATTTAACGTCACCAGTTAATTATTGCATGGTAAGTTGATGTTATTGCTTTGTATGGTGCTTGTTCTATTGGTGAGGACTGCGTCCGCTCATGCTACCACCGAATCTCTTTCTTGTATCGGACTGTCTGCAATGATTCATTTTTGTGGCGTTGCGATAGATTCTTTCAAAGCTACCAACGAACTATTCACCGTACAAAAATGATATTTTAAGAGTTCGACAGGCATTCCGATACCACGTTCTTAAAGCATGAGAGGACACAAAATTTCAATTGTCAACTGAATTTAGTTGACAATTGAAAATGGCATTTAGGCATCGCAGTTTTCTGCCTACCGTAATACAGCAGCTGAGAAATGTTATGGAAGAATATTAAACTGTGGACCTATGTTTCTTGAGACACCTGAGGGAATTCATTCCCCAACGTGTACAGGTTGTACGTCTGGTAAAATATGGTCCTACTAGAGAGAGTGAATAAAGACTTATGTCATTGCTCGTGGTTTTTGAACAAATTTTAAGGTCCCGTTATGTGCATAAAGGCAAGTACAAGTCGAACCCACATATCCACTTAAAAGCTTCTTGTAATAAACTAGTTCACACTTACCTGACCTTGAATCGCATTTACAACAAATGCTTAATTCGTATTTCGTAGCGATGGATTAACCTGTTGACAAACTACAGTTTTCATCTGGTGGTTTATTTGTTTGAACCTTTCTTTGTTGAGATCACATCGAAATCAATGATGAATTCGAGTGCTCATGCCAATCTTTGGAAAGTATTTCAGAAAGTCACCTACTTATTTGGATTCAAATGGGCTCTCTGATACAACCATGATAATTTACAAAAGACTACTGCAAATTTCTGCGGTCAGTCCAGAATTCGTGCGCATCATGGGATATTATATCGTCACTGGTTCCTCAATAACCTACAATTTCTTGTGGACAGTTGCTGCTACTACATTGTTTGCTGTAGTGACGTAACCATTAAAATCTTTCGTTGAATATTTAAAATGTCGTCACATCAAATGGAATTTGTGTGAATTGTTACGTAATATTGAGTTCGTTATTGTGTGTGGTATAAATAGGATTGCTCCTTCCTGCTAACTCGAACTGAATCGGTGGATGAAGTAGGTTGACTGGTTTGAATTAGCTGATAATTTAACAAGTTGGTAGGGAATAAATTATATTTAAACTAATACAGATTTCGAAAGATGACCTAACCGGTAAAGTGCTTACCAGTTTTCTATTCCACTGGTTCCGTTTCATCTGCAGTTGATTGCTGATAGCGATCCAAACTTTCTACATACCATTTAGGAGAGGAGAGGTGAGGGGTATTGTAGGTAGGCATTTCGTGGCTTCAGTCAATACACGGCGCACGGATTAAGAAAGATGAAAATGAACGTTGATTTCGCCATTGGCACAAATGGACTTCTGTCCAGTGACATACGGCAGGTGCACAATCACCACACATCGTTCCGCCCATGCAAAAGTGCATTGATGGTTTTTTCCCACTCGAGCAGGTGCACCTTCGTTTGGATTATTGTAACCCTTTCGGGACTTACAATATGTTAGAGGTCATTGAAATGCCAATCGGACATGCGAAGGAGAGGTGCGGCGAGGGATTAAATTTGAAGTGGAGAGTTGAAGAGGAGAGGGAGGGACGGATATATATAGGTGGATGGAATGTTAACGCCTTCATTTAAGCAGTGTTGGATAAATGTCATTCCACACATTTAAACACTGCAATTTGTTTAGATCTGTTTATATGTAAGTCAAGAAAAATGATTTAGTTATCGTAATTTTTTCTCGTTAAAAAATGCATTAACTTGTGTTGGTAAAACTGAACGGAATTCACCCCAAAAAAAATCAGCTGTTGATAATAGAATTGAGAGTGCAACTATATATTATAAATATATATTTCAAAATTAAAGGATTACTAACTTAAAAACTTTTTTAAACTTGGAAATCTTCGTTCATATCACAGTGCCTAAGCAAACTGGAAGAACGGCACGAGGAAATCTTTTACTCCGTTTGACACATTAATTTAGTATTTGAGTATAAACAATGGCAACATTGCGCAAAGAAGCCTATGGCTTAATTGTATCAGTATTCCATTCTAAAAGAAATTTAACCATTAATTCTTTAGAATTTAATTAGTCTGTAGCATTTCAGTTTGATTTGACTAGCCAATTGAAATGATCTAGAACTCTTTCTGTTCTACGTGCCAATTTTAAAAAATCCAGGCCCTGCGGACTTAGAGTTTTAATCTGGGCTATTTGTATAGCTAATATGAATATTCCTGGTTGATATTTCAAGTAGGAGACAATTCATTTAACTGTTAGTAGTAAAAACATCACAAAAACATTACTGAGCCACGAATTTGTACAACACTCACGAATTCTGGACTGATGTTTGATTGATTCTCATCTGAATCTGATGCGTAGTGTCATTATGTATTAATTGGATTAAAGTTAATTGCGACCTCTACTCTGCCAGATAGTGACTGGAGGGACTCGGACTCCCTCCAGTCACTATCTGGCAGAGTAGAGGTAGCAAGATTATACACTAGCTGATCCGGAAGCCTCCTAAAGAGTTACCAATAGGTTCAGTCTGGTGTACTAACTAGCTGCCGGCCTGCGAACACCGTTTTAGAGCTGTAGTCTCGAAATGTACGGAGGATTCTATCTCGCCATGATGTTCATCATAACCTCAAAAGTCATCAATCATACTGCATGATGGAAGAGGTGGGGAAGGTTTGATCGGAAGTTGGCTCTGGAGACTAAACATGGGTTCCACCACTACAAGCCTGAAATAAGCAAAGTGGTGATATTGCACCGGTTGATCAGAGTCATTTACCACCTGGTATTGCCTGGTAACACAGAGGGGAGGCATTCCTCCATGTGGTGTGGACGCCACATCTCGACCCCTGCTTAAGTTGGTTCCTACCTGGGTGATCATCTACAGTGTGCTTGTGCATGGAGGTTATACCCAGGATTACTAACAGTTCCACCATCGTGAAGGTGCAAGCAGAGGATTTGGCTGTCAGACTAAAATGCAAAAATCACAGAAGCCAAGAACGCATGCATACCTTCAAGATAATATGCAGGATGATGGCGAAAAGGATGACTGCAGAGCTGGGTGGTCGAATATAGCAGAAGCAAAGGACAGTTAGAGCGATTAAAAATACTGAAGTGTATAACAGGTACAAGTCTATCTATAATAGTACCACAAATAAGGTTAGGGAGGCCAATAAGAAAGCATTGGCTAAGAGAGCAAAGAATGGAAAAAAGAAATTCTTCATGTACGTGAATACAAGGAAGAAAAAAAGAATCAGATTAGACTCCTGTGTACTGAGTGTTGAAAAGTCTTAGAAAACCCAGTTGATGTTGCAGATGAATTGATCAGGTATTTTGCATTTTTATTGACTGAGGAAAGACTGTGTGACTGAGGCTGAGCCATATGGTGATATCCTAATTACAGATTATAAAAACCTTTGAGCATAAAGGAAAGCAAGGCTCCTGGAGTTGAAAGCATATACTAGGAGGAGTATATGCTACCAACTCCAGCGCAAAGGAGTGTATTAAACCATTTAGGTTAATTATGAGGGCATCTTTGCACAGGGGTGATTCCTTAGGATTGGACAAGTGCCAATGCATCTCCAATACATAAAACCGGTTCTAGGAGGGTAGTTGGTAAATACAGGCCGGTTAGTGTGACTACAGTGGTAGGAAAAATCTTAGAGGCAATGATTATAAGTGCGATCCAGGGGCATTAGTACCTTTTAATTAGTAAATTTCTTTATGTTATGTTTAGCATCACATTTCTTTTGTGATATTTCACATCGTTTTGGCCTCGGCGTTAACAAGTGGACGCCGGTCTAAATTTCGCATTATTATTGACGTTTTAATTTGGCTTTATTTGCCCTATATATAATGTTTCGAACTGACAGAAATGTAGAGTGCAACCTGCAAAACTAGTAAGGAAAGTGTAGAAAGAAAGAATTGTTGGGGATGGATGACAGGGAAAGAAGGTGAAAAAAATATTCAATTAGTAAATGAATTATTCTATAATTTGAATAGTAACAAATCAATATATGCAGCGATAAATGGATTTGATGGGAGTTTAAAGATGATAAAGGCGAATCTATTATGAAATATTCGGACAAGCTTGGAGCGCATCTTTCCAACCTCTTAGGGAGGACCCTGGCTAAGAAAGCATTAATAGAAAAAGATGTTAATGCTATATCCCTATAAGAAAGCAGTGTAAAGGTTATGAGGGAAATATAAAATATTTTAATTGCAGGAGAAAAATTTGACGTTGGAACTATATAAGAAAACCACAGTTATGCAAATCAAGTTAAAGCCAAGTAAAATATAAAAGCTAAACATTAGCAGAAATACATAACACTAATGAAAGGAAGCTGGAATCTGATTGAAAGGGGAGAGTAAAGAAATTATGCTAAAGTTATAATAAACAGAGGGACATAGAAGTATTCTAATAGGAAAAATCATCGGGACATCGAAATCAATGATCTATTCGAATGTTCCTGTCAGTCTTTGGAAAGAATTCCAAGAAGTCACCAACTTGTTTGGATTCAAATGGATACTTTTTAAAAAAAATAAATTGCAGATTTTGACCGTTAGGCTAGTATTCGGTGTAGATGATGAGATATCATTTATATCATTCACTCGTTCCTCAATAACCTACAACTTCTTGTGATTTTTACTGTTACTATTGTTTTCGGTAGTGACGTAACTGTTAAAACTCTTTTGCTGAATATTTAACTTCCGCACATCAAGTGGGATTTGCATGGAATTGTTACGTAATATTGAGTTCATTATTATCTGGATATAAATAGGACTGACTTTCCCTGCTAACTCTAACTGAAACGGTGGATGAAATAGGCTGACTGGTTTGAATTAGCTGATAATTTAACAAGTTGGTAGGGAATAAATTATATTTGAACTAATACAAATTTAGAATGATTGCCTAACAGGTCAGGTGTTACCAGTCTCCTGTTCTACTACTTTCGGTTCATCTGCAGTTGATTGCTGATAGCGATCCACACTTTCTACATACCATTTAGGAGAGGAGAGGTGAGGGGTATTGTAGGTAGGCATTTTGTGGCTTCAGTCAATACACGGCGCATGGATTCAGAAAGATGAGAATGAACGTTGATTTCGCCATTGGCACAAATGGACTATGTCCAGTGATATATGGCAGGTGCACAATCACCACACTTCGATCTGCCCATGCAAAAGTGCATTGATCATTTATTTCCACTCGAAAAGGTGCACCATCAGGTGGATCATTGTAACCCTTTCGGGACTTACAATACGTTTGAGGTCAATAAAATGCCAATCGGACATGCGAAGGAGAGGTGCGGCGAGGGATTAAATTTGATGAAGTGGAGAGTTGAAGCGGAGAGGGAGGGAGGATATATAGGCGGATGGAACGCTAATGCCTTCCGTTCAGGGGCAGTGATGGTCGAATTGTAAAATATTCGACTCACGTGAATATTACGCAATGTTTGCACGTCTAATTTTATTTGTGACACAAGAAATTCGATTTCGGCTTCGTAGCTTTTCTTAAAAGAATGAATTAACTTGATAACAAATTCCAAGGATTATTGACTTTAAAACTTTGTAACCTTTGGGTAAGTCTATTCCTATCACAACTTCAAAGAAGATCGGCACCAGTAGATTATTTTACATTCCAATAACGTAATACCCCTTTGATCTTATAAAGGAATTGGAAAAGAACTTTTTCTCTCTTGAAACTGATTACCGAATTCACTTTCTCTTTTTGAAACCACATTCCAATATTGTACAGTTTATTTCAAAATTTGTTTTTAGTTCTTCCTATAAAACAAACATTCGATAGATGCTGATATCTCACATGAATGGAACAGATCTGTGCATCAACTCGCCTATTATTTCTGTTATTATGATGCAGACTCCACAAAAATATTAGGCACATCACACAGAATATATTGGGCTCTGCTCCTTCACCACGAATCGCTTCGTGAACTCTCACTAAGAATTGAACTAGATGCATTAAATATTCTGCCCTTCTGAAAACAAAATTGTTCATAATTCATTATGATTCGATAATACTCAAGAATTTAAAAGTGGTGACTTGGCTAGCCAATTAAAATGACCTGGAATTCTCCCCAGTTCCTTGTGGCAAGTTAAAGCAGTACAGACTCTTTGGCGCAAAAGTGGTCATCCTGGAATACATGTGGACAGATGTTATTGTTAGGGCAGCTCCTGGAACGTATATTGAAATCCGCCTCGTATTTCTGTAGGTGTTAACGGACTCTGCAAAATAGGCCAGGCGCGTAGTAGTGTAATGTTTGCATATTTTATGTATGTTGTGTTAATATTGTGTTATGTTGGTCACTTGTCTACCAAGAAACAGCGATCACCGGGAAGACTTTTTCCAGATATCCATCCCCACTACGGGAAGGCGAGCCAGTTCCAGTAATGAGACGCCTAAGGTCTCAGCTTGAGACAAAAAAAAAATCGCCAAAGATAAATACTGTTACTGTATCCATCTCGCTTGACGTAGGTGAATTATCCCATTAATGCAATGCCTCCTTTTCTCTTTTAATATCTACCCCAATATTAATTGTAATGTTGTGTAACGTAGCAGGTATCTATTTCTTAATCCTCTACAATAGTCCTTGTTAATACATCATTAATCACCTTGTGCAGATTTTCGACAAACGTTTTGCCACTGATTTCAACACTGCTCCATTCTTAAAAACTCCTATCCACATTTCTCTATTGTGTTCGCAGTGTTCTCTCAGAAATCGGCTGATGAAGGTCCTTGGAGTCGAAACTCAACAAATTTTACCGCTCATCTCTGGATGATTTCAACATTCATTAAGAACTCCTCTTACCGAAACTGTTCTTGAAAAGGAGACAATGGAGTTTATCTCTTAATTATAACTGTTAAACCAGTGCGAGGTAATAATTGGCCACGCACTAAGAGATAATTTACTGTCCCCAGCCCATCCAGGATCATCTAAAATATTTTTTAACAAATTACGTTTCTTTCTACAACAATAAAACTGTCGGAAACTCCTAAATATTACTCCTTCCCAATCAAATAACTTTACTACAGGAAACTCCTTAAAATCCAGCACTGTTGACAGGGACGGATCTAGGTTCTTGGATGAGCCCCCCCCCCCCTTTAGGCATTAGTATAATGTGCATTGCCCAATCAGATAAATCAGTGTGATTACTTCCTGAATAATATAATCGGTAAATTAAGGGGCCAGCCTCTGTCACTAATATTCCAATTGTTATTGTTATTAACGATAACAAATCGCAGGGTCGAGACAATATGCTCCAATAAATGTGCTAAGGCTGTTCAAGAGAAGAATGTTGCATATCGTAATTGGCTTGTTTCTAATTCTTCAGTTTCATTTTCTGCCTACACCAAAGCTCGCAACAATTGTAAAACAGTTATTAATCAGTCCAAACTAGAGTTTGAACAGGCTAAGAGTAGATTCCAGCGAATGATGGAGATTCCATTAAGTCCCTCTCAGGGATTGAAGAAGACTTTAAAGGTTATTTTCACTCTGAGACCGGGAATATCTGCCTCAAGCGATAAACACTCTCGCTGAGTTAGTCGGTCTCAAGAGAGAGTTGTGTGGTTTTTTCTCCCGGAAACTCGGGTTTTTCTTCCAGTAACTCGTCAGAGGAATACATGGAACTACAGGCACAATACTCTGCTGTCTGGTGGCTTTACCTAGGCTGTCGATTAATTTGTCTCGGTGAAACTGCAAGCATCTCACGTAACAAAATCAGCTGCAATAAAATTAAGACTAGAGAATAAATAAATAAATAAATATATATATATATATATATGTAATTTGAGTTATTTCAGTGGTTTCTGTATTTGCATAAATCTACTTGCCTATCTTGCGACTGGCTGCAAAGAGAGCGCTTCTTTGTATAACTTATGTAAATTTTTATATTTTGTGTACTCGTTGTGGTTACAGGTAATTGTATAGCGGTTTAGCTAACAGTATGCAACATAATCTTATAATTAATCTTCCACTTAACAACAGTGTCTTATTTTTAAACTTTTACTATTATGATCTTAAATTATAGATAAATGGTTGGTACCCATATACAGCCTATAACGTTGCAAGAGTTTCCTGTACCTGTACCCTTTTGGTGTGACCAATAAATTTAATTTAGTTTTAATCTAAATGAATTTTTATGGTTTTTTTATAATATGTACAGGCAACTTCTACGTTATGTTATCTTTAATTTTTTATTAAAATCAGTTTATTTTCCAAGAAACCTTGGGCCACCCCGGGACGGCCTTGTGCCAGTAGGGTGTGAATATTTACAGACTAAGGTGCGAGGAACACATGTAGAATAAATAAAGAGTACATGCGTGCTCGACCCGTGACATTTACAGGATTAAATATACAAAAAATACAGTGCTATATAAAACATATAATTGCATGAAGACAGTCTTTGTCAAACACCAATGGGCAAGTTAAAAAAATCAGTAGTGTCCAGGAGCAGGTGAGTATCATAGATTCATTATCTGGTGGCAGTTCTTGAGGATTTCTGCCAGGCCGAAGTAGTGTTTCAGAATGGTAAACAGAGCTCGGAGGTGTGTTCTGTCATAAGCCGATTTAATGTCGAGGAATATGATATCAATCTGTGATTTGGTGTTAAGGGTGCTGAATTCTGAAGAGGGTATCAAGAAGATTAGTAATTGTCGATCTCCTGTGCAGGTACTCGGGCCTGTGTGCAAAGCAATGCTGGGCATTTGTTGGCTGAATTACTTTTTCAAAACTTTTGAGTAAAGAACAACTGATGGAGATTGGTCGCAGGTCTTTAGGAGATTTGGGTTTCTTGATCTTTGGAATGGGCTTAACATGGTAAGTTTTCCAAATTGAAGGAACTGTCCAGATTGCAGGATTTGTCTGAAAAGGTGAAGGAGAAGGTCGACTACATATGGGCTGCAAATTTTGATAATAAAGAGTGGGAAACCATCTGGACCCGCAGTAGCTTTGACATCAATTAGGGTCTCTCTAGTTATTTCTATTTCAGTCAAGTGTGCCCTAGGTAACCAGTCCTCGTGCGAGAGAGAGGAATCAGAGTCAGGAAAATCTGTTTGCTGTAAGCTAAACTGTGCCCATTCTTGGACAAGCTTTTGGTCAATGGCTATGATGATGATGCGAAAGGATCCTTCTACCACTCTTCAACCTATCGAGAACAGCTTGGTTAAGGACCTGCTTTTTCTTATTCAAGAATTATGCTCTTTCTTTCTTAAAGATGGAAAGATCACCTTGTTCTTGAGGAGCCACGACAGCTGTTACAGGCCGACATTTGGCTTACATCCTCATTCGGAAATGCTGTTTGAAGAAGATCTCGAGCTGCTACAATCTTCACATCGTTCTTGAACCAAAGTCGATCACACACGGAACAGACTGAACCGAAATCATTACCCATGAATGTATGTTTAAACTGTGGGTGGATGCTTCGGTGTTTCTTAAAATCCTGTTGCTGCTACTGCTGTGTATTTCGTCCGTTACGTGTTGAATGATTTGATGGAGTACTTCTGTTAGTCGGAGATGCCGCGCTTTTCGTTTACGACTGGCCTTCGAGGATTCTACATTTGCGGTATCAACTTCCATGACTCTTTCATCCAAATTCATTTCTAACATTTCTGGGGAAATGTAAGTCTTTGAAGATGTGGATGTGTATGGATCTTCTCCGGTTTCTTTGTTCGACTCCATCGCACGTTGTAATTACTTCCGCTGTCGAAATAGCTTAGATCTCTCCTTTGTACTCAGTGGAGGTCGTTTCGGTGGTCGCATTGCACCTATACGTGCTGAATACGCCTTACAATGCTCACCATTAGTCTTCCACTAGTTGAATTATAATTTTTTTTTCCCGTAGAAATTTTTTAAGTACGGTGGAGAATAACGAAAGAAATAGCATGACGCGATCAGTAGGATCAGATTGAGTGATGCGTCGCTCCTGCCTGGTACAGAGTGGTTCAATGGTGGAGGGGAGGATGAATCTTTCGTTTCGCATTTTCTTGGCAATTTTTGTCAATCCACGGACGCATTGCACTTTTACGTGCTTTTGTAAGGCGTATGCCTTAAAACGCTCACTACAGTGGACGCTCCTCCTGCTTGCTTTACGATTGGTTCACTATACGATCAAATCACTTTACGTTGGACACTCCATAATAAAATACCGTTCACTAAACGATATGTAGTAAGCGTCGGTCATTGTGATCACGTTTACTTTTTCAATTTTAATTCTGTTAACGGCGATTATAATAAGCTAAAATAGGAGAAATATTATCCACAGGCTGTAAAAATAAAGATATAAAGCGCAGATTTACACTTTATTACTTACCTGGTCTGCCTCCACGGGGCGAAGGTGGAGCAACGTTGGGCCTCAGCAGAGGTCCAGCGGTTAAATGACCAGATGAACAACGGTGCATGACACTACACATATACAATATCCATACACTTTTAAACCTCTGGCATTTCCAGCAAACTGGTACACCCACAATGAAAACTACGCGGAGATGGGGCAAACCCCTGGTGCCGTCTGACACTAAATACACCTTACACCTTACCCATTAACAAGCAAAACTGGGCTACAATCCATTGCCTGCGGATTTCGCCAAGTAAGACCTGCTCGGTACTCTTGAAGGGCAGACTGGCCTTTGCCAGACCACCTCAAGTGAAAATCCAAGGCACCACAATAAAACTTGCTACAGAAATCAAATATCTCGGAATCATCATTGACAAAAATCTGTCTTTCCAGCCCCATCTAAAGTACATTAAACAAAACATACAGAAATATTCTGCATTGGTCGCAAGAGTGACCTGGAGGGACTTGGGGGTTAAACAAGCGGACCCTGTCCCTCTACTACAAATCTACCTTCATCCCGGTCATCACATATGCTTCATCAGTTTGGTACAAAAAGGTAACCACAGTGGTATATAGAAGAACCTTGGACAGTATCCAGCGGTTAATAATTCTGACAATCACACGAGCTGTCTTGACAGTCAGCACGCACGCACTCCAGATTCTGGCGGGAGTCCTCTCGCTGGACTTGAAAATCATTAGATGTGCCCTGACATATAATATGGCAAAAGAAATACTTTTACTCTCGTCAACAACAGGAAGCTTGAAAAAACCAGACTGCTCGAATATCTCCGACAGGAATGGCAGGATCGGTGGACAGAATCTACTAAAGGGGAAATCACCAAGAAGTTCCTCCCGAGTGTAAACAAAGTCTTTCCAACCCCCACCCCCCCAGTTGGTTCCAAACGAGGCTCCACGTCACCTCTCTGCTCACCGGGCACGGGCCATTTAATGCAAAACTGTCTAACTTCCGAATACTGAGGATCCCTGTTGTCTCTGTGGCCGCGAGGAGACATGGCAACATCTCATGTATGACTGCGACCACTATGAGGACCTGCGATGCATGTTCACCACTGCTATCACCTACTTCCCGCAGAACATGGAACAGCATCTTCTCGACTCGGAACATGAATACAAAGCCCTTACCATTTTTGCACAGAAACTCTTTGCTAGAAGGCGAGCACTTATAGCAAACCACCATGCACAGCACCGGAAGGCTGATAATGAATCACAAAACTAGGACTGGAGAAAACTGGAATACACAAGAAAACTGGACCAAATAACCTACAACCACGAACATGACCATCATTTAGCCTTTTTCACGAGGGAACTGGCAACCAGGAAGACCTACGTCTGAACCAGAGACAAACAGACACAGGATTTGACCACTAGCTGGATGACTAAAGAAAATGACCAACGCACGAATTAAGAAAATGATATCACCAGGACCCAATGCAGCATACTCATAACATGCACACTGGGCGACGGGATGAGGTGCCTCATGTATGACTTTGCGACTGGATTTGACTCCTACATCGAAAATGATCACCAACGAAGATCCGATTCAGCTCGCTTGGACTCCTCACGTGCTCTCTACTGCCAATGCGTGATGGCGATCTGTACCGGGCTCCCTTGCCTGGTACCTTTACTCCCTTTCCCCCGCAGGGAGGAGGAAACAGTCTTGCCTCCTCTCCTCCACTTCCAACCCTTATTCTTCTCCTGGTGGGGCACGGGCCTGCCTCACTGGACATCCTGGGGTCGCCTTCTCTATCGTCCCAATACTTCTGTCTTTTCCCGCTGCCTTCAGTCTCCCTCCTACTCTGCCTAATACGCCAGCGAATAACCCCACACAAAAACTGAAAAACTTAACTACGTCCAAATTAAACCGCATAAACCTCAATGGGGTTTTCTAATTCCAGCGCTCACCTTTACCTAGCTGGTTTTTTTTTTTTTTTTTTTTTTTACGCTTTAGTCACTGAAATCTCAGAAAGTTAGGTGGCAGGGCCTGCCAGAGTAAAATTTCATTCTTTGTACCTGGTCTGCCTCCACGAGGGCAACGTTGTCCATGTGTGGGCAACGTTGGGCCTCAGTAGGGGTCCAGCGGCTGAACGGCCAGATGAACAACGATACACAGCACTACACATATACAAAATCCACACAATTTTAAATCTCTGGCCTTCCCAGTGAACTGGTACACCTACAGTGAAAGCAACGCGGGGAACCCCTGGTGCCGTTCGACATCAATACACTTACCAATTAACAAAATTAAATGATACGTGAAAATCGGAAGAATATTTTCCACGGGTTAGCAAAATTTAAAATAATTACACTGGGTATTCCCATATGGTCACCCTTCCAATTACTAACCCAGTCTAACGCTGCTTCATTTCGATGAGCACACGGAAGTCGCGGTATTAACCTCGTACGATAGTTGGTTGTTCACAGTGCTTGTAATGCCCTTACTTATAGCAACGGTCTCATTTTTCGTTGCTGGCATCGTTCGAGTATGAACAAAATTTGGATTGTTTCGGAGACATCTCCACTCTCAATCAACCGACCAAGTTGTATGTTTTTGCTCATAATAGCCGAACGTTTTCTGCTCAGTTCTTTTTTGACGGAATGTATTCAACATATCCAGAATTGTGTTCGCAGTCTACTACTAGTAGAGTCATGTGATGCAAGAAAAGAAGCTTATGAAGCATCAGCCGAAAAAAAAAGAAAAAAAAAAAAGCATTTCACACATCTGTTCCCTGTAAACGTTTCTCCAGTTCCTCCTTGAATTTATTTAAGCTATCGACTTCCACAGCAATAGATGGAAGTTTGTTGCTGCAATCAACCCACTGATAAAATAAATTTCGGCACATTTTTTATGAAATCATCCTTTTTAAATTGGAATTTATATCCCCTCATGTGGGTAGTCTGAGCAAGAGGAAGAATCCCATCAGCATTGAGAATACTCGACCCATTCAAGGCCTTATAGTCTTCAAACAGATCACCTTGTAGGTGCCGGGTCTCCAGACGCTACAATTTGTAAAACTTAAGCCTTCTTGGTAAGAGACCGCTTCAATAATCTTGTTACCCTTCACTATACTCGCTCAAGAGACTCTACATCTTTCCAAAATGAGGCCTCCAGACCTGTACGCATTACTCAAGGAGTGGCCTAACCATTGCCTGATACAAAAGAATAATCATCTCCTTTTCCCTACTAGCAAAATTCCTGTATATCATTGACAAGACCCCATGACTTGCTCTGGCATCCTGTCTGACCTGCTCTGACAACTTCATATCTGACTGTAAAATTACCCCCAGGTCTTTTTTAATTCTATACTACCCTGAGTGTAGTACCACATAGTTGTTACGCTAATCATCTGGGATTACTGCTACCTACATACAGTGGGTAGCAGTAACACTCCCTTAATATAACCGGATAGATCCGATCCACTCCAGGTGTCTTTCTTATGTTTAACTTCAACAATTTCTCCTTCACTTTCCTTGTTAGAGTTCAATAAGCTTCTGTCCTACACTTCCTTACAGAATTCCTCAAGTGTGAATGTAGATGCAAAATACTCATTCAGTTTGTTAGCTATCCGAACAGGATCATCAACAGTGGAACCGTCGGAATCAAGTGGACCAATCCCCGTCCTTCTAGAGTTTCCATAAGCAAACAAGCCTTTGCTGTTTTTCTTTGCATTCTTTGCCAAAGTTTTCTCGTAATCTGCCCCGCCTGCTTAACCTCCTTTGGGACTTGATTACAGACCAGCTTCTATCTACCATAGGCCTTTGTGTTGCCTGATACTTTATATGCATCCCATGCATTTTTGTTTGCTACGAGTCTCATTAATTCATCTGACATCCATTTAGACCTAAAACTTGAACAATATTTCTTAGTTGGAACAAAAAGTCTAGTATCTTCCAAGATTAATTCCTTGAATGCTGTTCGTAACATGATCAGTTGTTTCCATTGTATAGAAACGTAAAGGCTGAAAAAATTTAATTTTTTCCATGTATTTCAAAGGAATACATGGACCTCCAGGCACATACTCTGCTGTCTGGTGGCCTCACCTAGGCGCTTACCATACACGTAAATGAATGTGCACTAATCAGTATGAAAACTTTTTCTTTTGAATTTTATGGAAGTGCTTTATCAGGATTTTACTTCTGACATTGGCAATGCTGGATGACCCTATGTCTTCTGATATCCGAACCATCTACGGTTTCCAGAGAATATCCCTCTTGTATTGGTCAATCAACACAAGGAACATCATCATATTTACACTCATTGCAGCGTTCACTGAGCAAAGGCTCAACAACGCAAATTAACTATTTACATCGACCTATTTGGCCTTCCAAGCCGCAAGGACTCGCCTTACTGCCGGAAGTTTACCATCCCTAGCCCCGTGGAGGCAGGTCGCTACTACCCTTATTTGCACCATTTTAACAATACTCTAAGTGAGTAGAATTCTGATTGCTTTGATCAACCCACAATCGAAATCTATACAATTTTAACCAAACGTTTACATTTCAATTTCGAAATCAAAAATATCATGTACATAATATACAATTCTGCAACGACAAGCAGTTGCAATATAAAACTAACTTCCGCAAGCATGCGGGAATAAAATGAAAGTAACAGTTCAAGTAGTGCCCTGAGCACTACGTATGACATTTACATTTGTTAGGTACCGTATAAAAATTTTATATATACATTCATTTTCAAAGAGCCTCTGCATCCCATGAGGAGTGGATACACCTAACTGGCCAAGTAGCCTCTGCCTTGGCACGTCATATAATTGACACTTAAATATTACATGCTGGCTATCCTCTATCTGGCCGCACGACAGCGATCACTGTCCGCGAGACCCAGCTGATGAAGCCGCAACCGAAGTCTGTGTCCAGTAACAACCATAGCCTGGAATACTCCAAGTTTAGGCCACTTGCGTATCTGTTCTAACCGTGAGATGTCAGGCATCATCTCAAACGTCACTCTGCCTTTGGTAGACGTAGTCCAACGTTCCTGCCATAGGCAGCGAACCTCTAGCGAAATCCTTCTGCTTTCGTCCTTCAAGTCGGGTTTACCGTACACTCTTCCCGCATCGGGGCAACAACGGACACCCATCAACTCCAAAGGCAAGTTGTTCTTAGTTCCGTATCGTAGGAGCTTCTCCAGAATCAGTAAGTCAACTGGCTCTGCCTGTGCAAGAATCTGCAGGGCTTCTGTGGAGACAGTGCGGCAAGCTCTGGTCACACTCAACAGCGCAAACCGCTGGGCAGCCATCAAGTGGCGCCGTACTAAACATCTGTCTATAGCCTGTCCCCAGGCTCCACAGGCATAGGTAATTATAGGGACAAAGAGGCACTTGTAAAGAATATCCAAGTTCCTACCTTTGATTCCCCAGTCAGCTCGGGTGATCCTCCTGAGCTTCCCATACAGTTTCTTGATCTTATTCCTCATGAACTTCGCATGAGGAATAAAGCTCAGTTTCTGATCCAGTATGACTCCCAGATACTTAATCACTGGCACAAAACCCAGGGAAAGCCCACCAAGGCCTACTGAGGGATGTCTATTAGGACTAAAATGCCCTTTAAGCATCATGCACTGCGACTTCGTCGGCGATATCATTAACTTGTGAACCGAGGCCCAAGTCTGTATCCGATCCAACACCCAACTGGCTTTTTGCTCCAGTTCTAATCGGACGTTACCGCACACAAGTACGGCAACATCATCCGCGTAAGCTACAATCTCCACACCATTCCAGTCTTGGTTCAATAACTCGTCCAAGACGAAGTTCCACATAAAAGGGCCTATAATGGAGCCCTGCGGAACTCCTCTGGAGACCGTGTGACATACTTTCTCGAAGCGGTTAGACACCACCACTCTCCGATCTTGAAAGTAGCTACGCAAGAGACGATAGATATCACTTGGACAGTCCACAAGTCTCAATCGGCATAAGATGCTTTCCCACCAGAGGCGGTCAAAAGCTCCCTTAAAGTCAAGGAAAATGCCCAGAACGTACTTGCACTCAGAGGTACGAACCAGCGAGAGCAATCTCACCATAGCATCCTCAGCAGAACGGCCCTGTCTGAAGCCAAACTGCCGATCGGACTCCTGGTGCTTCGCTCTATATACTGCGTTCAATCGGCTCATTATGAGTCTTTCAAACGTCTTTCCCAAAACAGATAGCAAGGCAATCGGCCTGTAAGAAGACGGGTCCGTCTTCTCACGATCGTCTCCCTTCAGGAGTACGACAAGTCTGGCTTCTTTCCAACTCTGCGGAAAGGTGCACTCTTCGAGGCACTGGTTGTAAAGCGACAATAATAAGTCAGGAAAATGTCTAAAAAATTCCTTGAGAATGAATCTCAGCAGAAATGTTGTCAGTGCCAGGGGCCCTACGGTTTCGCATGCTTTTCACGGCCTGCTCGAGTTCAGCCATAGAAAACATCTCAGTGGATGCAACAGAACTACAGTAGTTCTGATTAGCCAAGCGTAGAGCAATCTGATCTGCCGTCTCCGCATCGACATCGTCGACGGGAAAGAGCGTGCTGAGAACCGTAAGCATCGTGTCATTCCAGGTCTGAGTCGTGCTCAGTCCTCCCAGAACTGTGTGCTGGACCTGTTCAAGTCGAACCTTTTCCATCACTAACCGGTAAGGCAAACCCCAAGGGTTCGAGTTGCCTCGCTCAGAGACAAAATCCTGCCAAGCCTTTCGCTTGCAGTCTCAACACAAGGAACAGACAGATACAGAAAACTCATACAATCACATGTCCTCAATGGGCGTTTCTTCTTTCTGTTAGTCCGTGGCCTGCGTTCGCGGGCAAGCCAAGGGAGCACCAAAGAATACACGCGGTTTCAGATAAAATGTAACGATTCTCCCTATTAACCGTAGTTTAAATAAGTCAATTTTTGACATTTCGTATTAAAGGATAGTTCACTCGCAAGGCTGAAGTCAACCATAAAAAAAAACAGTAAGTTCAGTTCACTATAGTATAATAAATTATACAGAAGACATTTTTTCATATTTTGATATTTTTCAAATACTGTATTACCAATATATTAATATTAAAGTCTTCCAAAAAGATTAGAAAACAAAAATTTGTTTATTCCTAAGAGGAACATGTGTTTTTTTGAATATTAAAGTTGAGCGTCAACGGGAAGCTCCTGTTTTCGAATTAATCTAAGAAATCAGTGTGCACCCAATTAGCATAGATATTTAATTTATATATTAGTATGGATTAAACATAAATTCATTCTACTGAATATTAAATATATTAAGTTTTAAATCAATACTGATAGTGAAGTATACAGTAGGAGTTAGAAATTAAATTTTCATAAGGATTCTTCTATCAGGAAGCCGGTGTTTGAGAGAATCTCAACGTGATACTAAAGAGATAAATAATAAGATGGAGAATGTAAGTGCAGTACTACGAAGAGTGCAGCTCAGGAAGAAGGCAAACAAACAGAACGAGATTATCCTTTGTGCACACACACACACACACACTGCACAAAAATATACATAACGGGTTTTGAAAAAAACATCGAATTGGTTCCCACGGACAGATGTTGTATTGCTCCTTTTCCAACCAACAACCAGCGTTGCCAACTCTTAATAATATTTCCCGCTAGCCGCATACTCAAAATCCGCTATTTTTAGCACTTGACCCGCCAAATTTTTTAAATTTTCATTTGTTTGTACTTTGCAGCGAATAAAAACAAGCAAACAAATAGTATATATAAATAGTTATTTATTTTTCTGTTTTTAATATAAAATCAATATCTAAAAATCTAAATTAATTTCGAAATTCAATACCTCCTCATCATATGCTTCTTGTGTACCTATTTTGCGAAGCACTTCTTCAGGTAAAACAATTTCTACAACACTTTCCAACTATTTTGAGCCCGTATCTACTGATAAGATTGCATTAACCATGCCAACACTCATTCTGTTGCGTGTTTTGTTTTTTACTAGATTTAAGTTGCTGAATATTCTTTCCACATCTGCATTGGATAATGGCAAAATTAAAATACCCAATGCAAATTCGCTAATTTCTTTAAATGGATTTTCACCGCTTGTATCTCGATATTTCGAAACTTCTGACCAAAACTTCATTGTACTGTTGAAGTTTTCCCATTTAACGAGAGTAATGTTTATATACTGTTGCTCAATTTTTTTATTTTTCTACTTCAGACAATTTTAAATTTTGTAATAAATTTATCAGTGGTTCTTTTTGTTGCTTTAATATATTGTTAACTGAGATTAATGACATTTTTTCTAATTCTTTTATGTTGTCCGGAAGGCGTTGTTTTAATTGTTGATACAAATCAATCAAGAAATTACGGCATCTCTCTCTTATTGCCATTTCATCTGTTGTTGTGATAAGTTTATTCATTATTAATTCATTTATTTTTATTTCAAATTGGTAACCTAAATATGGCTTAGGGTCTAAATAATTATTAATGTCCTCTTCTATCCTTTCAATATGTGTATTTGGTAAAAACATTTTATTGGCAATCATCGACAATAGCATGTTTAAATCATGTAGTAATAATGTAGGATCGGCAGTATTTGATTCAAAAGATTTATTTACTCTTTGTACTTCAGATAAGATAGGTTTTAAAATAAAAGATACGCTAAATTACTTTCATCTTTAAACATTGAATAAAGAAGTTCTGCAGTATAACATTTGTCAGTCAAACGAGTTATTTCAAAATGGGCTTTTAATTCAATATACTGTTCTAAAATTCTTGTTATAGCAACTTCAATGGATAACCACCTTGTTTGACACGAATGAACTATCTTTTTCGGATCTGCACCATCGTTTATGGCACTGTATAAATATTTGAATTGATTTTGTCAGCTAGTGGATTTACTAAACCAATTATAAGTTTCAGCGATCATGAATTCTAGACTTCTAGGGAATGTTTCGCGGGTTGCATGACATACTGCTAATTGCAAAGAATGACATACGCATTTAATTAATGCGTATGTCATTCTTTACAATTGTGAAAAAGCTAACCATTCCTTCCGAAAATTTTGGGTATATTTCGTTTTGTTTTTGTCCGCCATCCCGTAAGGTAAGGCTTATGGCCAGTCCACCTCTATCGATAGAGAAAAAAAATATGAAACTGTGAAACGCTTTGAGCGAAATGAAAGCCCATGTGATATTGCACGTGCTACAGACCTAAATGAGGCAACGCCGAGAATTACAAAGAATGCGGAGAAAATAAAAACAACTTTCATAGCAGGAACAACTCAAAGTGTAATTAAAATCCATTAGATTAAGACACAAAGAATTGGAAGAGATGGAACGGCTGTCATCTGTTTGGATAGAAAATCAAACAAAAAACAAGTTTGCTTACGATAGAAGCAAAAGCATTAGCAATATTTTATTACGACCTTTACGTAATAAAAAAATACGTAATAATCGTAATAAAATACGTAAGTATTTTATTACGATTATTTCGTAATAAAATACTTACGTATTTCAATCGTAATGAAATACGTAAGTATTTTATTACGATTATTTATTGTGTTTGTATGTTTTGGTTACAAATGTGTGTTCAATCTTGGGTGGTCGGCACCTAACCCAATTTTTCCCATAGGGCCTGTTGTTTATATTGCACGAGGGTTTCTAGGAATACAACTATCGTGCTATACGAGGACCTGACTATACTAAGATATTATTACACTGTGGTTATTAGAAATAATTATTACTTACTCTTATTACTTATTGCTCTGTGGTTATTAGAAACGTTGAAAGAGATGTCGGTAATTCGGATCGCATTTCTTTGAAGCCAAACAAATACGACGAAGAAAAATTATCCAATGCCATTCCTTCGCGGTTTCAAAAAAAGGCGTCATTAGAATTTTTTCCACATTTTTAGATTTGATCCAACAATTTTAAGCTATGACCCAATGATCAGGTCGTTGTTCCCTGAGCGTAACTACGTAAAATTGTTGGGGTTCTCCTCAGGGAAATCCAGAATAACATAAAACCGATTCGTCGCTTTATAAAAAAATAACTATGAAATATGATATACCTACTATTTCAATTATGAATTATTTTTATTATTAATTAAATAATTAATTGAACAATTAATTTAATATTTCTTAAATGAATATTTCTTAATTTAAATGTTACATTGCCAAAATATATAAAATGCTAAACATTTAAACTCTTCCCGCTAAAAAATCCGCTATCCGCTATTTCATATTTTTATCCGCTAAACCTGAAGCAATTCCGCTAAATCTAGCGGGAAAACCGCTAAAATGGCAACACTGCCAACAACGTATCCATTGATTTCTTTCCAATGATAGCTTTAAGAAATACCTTTCTTTCCACAGCAACCACACTGTAGGCAAAATCCTATAAAGTACTTCTCTGAAATCAAATAATCGTGCTGCAGTAAAGTAGTTAAAATCTGGTATCCTCGCAGATGGAGAGTGCTCCAGTAAGCCGTTTAAAGTCCGGTACCCTCGCAGATGGAGCACTCTCCATCTGCGAGGATACATTCGTGAGAATACCGGAAACATTTCTTAAACCTTTAAGAGTAAATGAAAATTATGCTTTCGACGTGTGAAACGAATACCCTTAAAAATTCATGAAAATAAAACACGCAGATAGAAATGTTTACTAAATGTTACCTACTGCCTTGAATTTTCAACACTGCATGTGCTGATCTGTGTTGTTAAACAGAGCCTGTACAATAAGGAAGTACTTCTAAAAGAGTGGTAACTGCTAAACACTTAATGATACTTAATGATTTTATAATAACTGAGAGCAAAGTGGAAGAGAAATTGTTGAAGTTAAACGTAAGAAAAGCACCTGGGTTGGATGGGATCTATCCAGTTATATTAAAGGAGGCGGCAAAGCAACTAAGCAAACCGTTCGCCATAATTATGAGAGCATCCTTGGACTCAGGGGAGCTTCCCACGGACTGGAGATGTGCAAATGTATCCCCAATTCACAAAGGGGGATCGAAGGGTGACACGAGTAATTACAGACCAGTTAGTTTAACTTCTGTTCCGGGTAAAATAATGGAGTCACTGGTTAAAGATGCATTGCAGGATCACCTAGACAAGACTGCAGCAATAATTCAGACACAGCATGGGTTTGTTAAGGGAAAGTCTTGTCAAAGACTTTCCCTTAACAAACAAATTTGATAGGATATTATTATGTGGTTACAAAGGAACTGGATGCAAAAAATAATTTTGATATCATATATTTGGATTTCAGGAAAGCTTTTGACACTGTTGCGCATGGAAGACTATTGTACAAATTGGAGCAGAATGGTATTAAGGGTAAGTTGCTACAATTGATAAAAGGATGGTTAAGTGGGAGAAGACAGAGGGTAGTAATCAATGGGTGCTGTTCTTCTTGGACTAATGTTATGAGTGGAGTCCCACAGGGTTCGGTGTTGGGTCCACTGTTGTTTTGTATATTTATCAATGATATTGATGAAGGAATATCAGGCTTAGTGTCGAAGTTTGCAGATGATACAAAGGTTGGCAGGGTTGTTAATGACAGTAATGGCAGTGTACTACTGCAACAGGATCTAGATAATTTGGGCAGATGGGCTTAGAAGTGGCAACTGAAGTTTCACCTTGACAAATGCAAAGTACTGCATATGGGTAGAAGTAACCCCAGAGAAAAGTACCAACTGTGTGGTACTACACTTAAGGTGGTAGAAAATGAAAAAGACCTGGGAGTAATTGTGCAGGCAGATATGAAGTTTTCTGAGCAATGCAGACAGGCTGCCAGGGCAGGTCATGGGGTTTTTTCAATGATATATAGGAATTTTGCTAGCCGGGAAAAGGAGGTGATTATCCCTCTGTATAAGGCAATGGTCAGGCCACGCCTTGAGTACTGCGTACAGGTCTGGAGGCCTCATTTTAGGAAGGATGTAGATTTACTTGAGCGTGTACAGAGAAGGGCAACAAGATTAGTGAGGTGAATGAAGGGATCCTCTTATCAAGAGAGGCTTAAGTTCTGCAAATTGCAGTGGCTGGAGACTAGGCACCTGCGCGGTGATCTGATTGAGGCGTATAAGGCCTTGAATGGGTTGAGCACGCTGAATTTTGATGGGATCCTTCCACTTTTTCAGATTACGAACCTAAGGGAGCATAAATTCAAATTAAGAAAAGGCAGATGTAGATTAGATGTGCGGAAATTTGCCTTTAGCCAGCGGGTGGTTAATTGCTGGAACAAACTTCCATCTGTCGTTGTGGAAGTTGATAGGTTGAATAAATTTAAGGAGGAACTGGACAGGCATTTGGAGGGAATGGTGTGATTTTTTTTTTTTTTTTTTTTTGGCTGATGCTGCATAAGCTCATACATTTGCTTTCTTGCATCACATGCCACTACTACTACTACACTGGCCACTCTTACAATCCATTTAACAATTTCACCACTCTCTTCCGAACTTGGTACATAATAGGTGGAACACAACTTACAGAATCTCGGAGTACTTCTTCCTTTCCTCTACATCAATGAAAGACGCCGAATTGAAGAATGTACGGTTCTCGCTATGCACCCATAACCCCCTCGAATTGACTCGTCCCTGAGATGAGTATATACCTCTTCCAGTGCGATACTTAAATTCCCCATTAACAACAACAGGAATCTATCCTTCCTGATAAAGGCAGTTGGAAACTAAAAGAAACTTAATTTAGAGATAATTATTTTCCAGAAAGCGATTCTGTAAATTACTCCAGATGAAATGGGAAAGCAAGAGAAATGCTGCACTAATTCTAATCTTATTTGACCTAACTGGAAAATTTCAATTCAGATCCTGCCTCATCTGGTACCTGCTGAGACAATGAATTTAGTTGTTGTAATAGGATTGTTAGGAGCATCAGCGACTAAGGCCATATTGCTCCGTATATACTGTCTGTAAATTGCATGTGTTCTATGGACGATTTTCTTTTTTCTGGATGAAAAACCGAGTTTTCGGGAGGGGAAACCATGCTAATATTGCCTGAGACCACGTAACTCAACCACATTGTGAAAAAGGGGAATAAAAATTCCTCACATCAACGATGGGGCTCGAACTCAGGTCATTTCTACGTGGTTGGGGAGAAGACGCCGATTCTACCAACTGTGCTACCCATGAGTGCTTTTGATGCTTGTACTGCAGTTTTTATTTTAATGTAAACTGTACTACAAACTGAGCTAAGATTATTGCTATATATAGATGGACACTATCTATATATTTGCATTCAATTTTGAGTATTTTTATCAGATTTTCCTATAGCAATATAAAATCTGTAATATGTAAACATATTATAGATTTAGCATTAGTAGAGGCATACGATGCAATAAAGCAAACTTATGCAGCATCAGCCAAAAAAAAAAAAAAAAAAGCTCCCATTTCATCCCTCCATTCGTTCCAAATGCCTGTCCAGCTCAGCCTTAAATCTACTTAGGCCATCAACTTCCACAACAAAAGATGGAAGTCTGTTCCACCAAACAAATACCTGCTGGCTAAAGGCAAACTTCCGCACATCTATCCTACAACTGTCTTTCCTCAATTTGAAACGGTGCCCCCTCAAGTTCTTAGTCTGAGCAAGACGAAGAATCCCATCAGCATTCAGCTTGCTCAACCCATTCAAGGCTTTATCACCTCAATCAGATCACCTCGCAGGCGCCTCCTCTCCAGGCCCTGCAATTTGCAGAACTTAAGCCTTTCTTGGTAAGAGCACCCCCTTTTATCCCCTCACCAATCTTGTTGCCCTCTTTGTACTCTTTCTAGCAACTCTACATCCTTCCTAAAATGAGGCCTCCAGACCTGTACACAGTACTCTAGGTGTGGCCTGACCATTGCCTTATACAACGGGATAATCACCTCCCTGTCCCTGCTAGCAAAATTCCTGTATATCATTGACAAGCTCCCATGACCTGCCCTGGCAGCCCGTCTACACTGCTCAGCGAACTTCATATTTGGCTGCACTATAATTGGCTAAGCCTAATGGGATTTTATCCCATTAGGCTTAGCTCTCCTCTGACTTCGTCGTAATACGTTACATCACGTGTTATTGTCATTGTAAACACTGTGACTAGACTTATCATTTTGACTATTTGATACTGCGTTGATTTTTACCCGTTTTCTTCCAGTTTTGATCGCAGCCCACGGAATATGCCACGGAACTGCTTCTAAACGATCCGGAACCTATAAGGGTTGCCATAAGAGGGCTCCGCAGACTATTCTTTGTAAGGGACCATGTGAGACCTTTGCAGTAATTGTAGCAGAATTTCAAATATTTTTAAAATGTCAAGCCTCTCTAAATCTCCCTATTTCTGTCTCCTCTGCCGAATAGCCACCACCAGCACGAAAGGCCCGGAAAAAAAACTTGTGATCCTCTCTCATCCGAAAATGGCGATAATCAATTATGTACATCAAATGGCCTACCAAAAGATATTTCTTTTAAAGCATCAGAAACCCCAGACCAAAATCTTAGCAGCCAACCGAATGCCATTGTTGAACTCAACATAATGAGTGAGAATTAAATTGCTCGATGACACCCCTGTAACCTCCAATTGAGTGACCAAAAACAAAAATTTATTTCCGGATCTGGAAAAAAACAATCTAGAGAAAAACATACTGAAAGACTGGGAATTGTCTTCGATGACCAAGCTCACTACTCAAAGCAACGGCAACCTTACATCGGTTGAGTTACTGCGGGAGTTCAGGTCTGAAATTCTCCAAGGCGTTCAAGAAAAATCGATCGTTTCTATCTCCTTATAGAAGTTTCGACTTGCACAACAGCGTCGTTATTCTAACGTGAATTCTGGCACATAATAACCACTGCTGCTAATGCGCCAGAAAAATCCAATCTAACATGAATTCGCAGCACCTTGGAGTCGTACTAGACAAGAACCTGAGCTTTACACCACATATAGTGCACTTACGGAAGAAAATTAGAGGATACTCCGCACTTTTTGCGCGAATCACACGCAAGGAATGGGGTTTGAGGAGGAAAACCCTCAGCCTCTACTATAAAGCTATTTTCCTGCCAGTGATTACATATGCTGCTGGAATATGGTATCGCAAGGCTACCACTGCAGTGAACCGGAAAAAATTGGAGACTACACAGCGACACATACTCATAACCATCTCGAGAGCGTGTAACACTGTAAGTACCCACGCACTCCAGGCCCTAACGGGATCCCTCCCTCTGGACCTGGAGATTGTTAAGCATGGGCTACTCTATCAACTGACCAAAGGCAGAATGGCAACATGCCTCGACTACACCATAGATCTGTCAAATGATCCCAAAGTAGAAAGGAACCGTCTCTCCGCTTACCTCCAACAAACTTGGCAGGCCCGCTGGGAGACCTCTAGCAAAGGTGCAATAACTAGAAAATTTCTACCCAATATACGGCTGGTATACCCAAACTATCCACCTTGGCTCTCATCAGGACTCTACACCACCTACCTGCTGACGGGACACGGGGCCATTAGAGACAAACTACAAGGATTTGGACTGAGTGACACACCGTTCTGCCTCTGTGGTGAACGTGAAACGTGGGAACACCTAATGTACAGTTGCTCACTATATGAGGACCTCTATTGCAGGTTCATTACTAAAACACAGCTTAACCTCCGTAATCAAGAAGACCTCGCCATAACTGAAGTTGACACGTACAAGGCATTCGCGCAGCTAGCCCAGGACCTCTTCACAAGGAGAAGGACGCTCCCACAGCCTCAACCACTGCAGTAAACAACCATGCCGTGCAGTCCAGCAGAATGTCTGCACAACCACGGAAACCTTCCCAGATACTACCATGCAAGGGCTCACAGAAATGACTGCAGCACATTGCTGCCACCTAGCCACATGGCGATCTGGGCTGGCAACCTTGACCAGCCTGCTTTCACTCCTATTCCTTGGCAGGGGGGGGAGATGGCTCGCTGTCTCCCTCTCCTCCTGCCATCCCCCTTTCCCTCTGGTGGGGCATGGGCATGCCCCACTGACTGCAGGGGCCATCACCCTATCGGCCCCTTACTTCTGTTTCTTTCCCCCCAGCCTTCAGTCTCCCTACCCTTCTCTTCTCTTTGACTATACACCGCGAAAGCCCCACGCATCCAAATTTAAATTAGCACCAAAATTATTGCCCGTCCCATTAGGCCTCTAGAACTTGCCATTTTAGCGTACAACCCCATGGTAATATCGGGGCACAAACCCCACATACTAACTTAATAGCGATTTTGCAATTATACCACCGCGATTATCTATCTTTTTTTTTTTTTTTTTTTTTTTTCCTATAGGACCCAGCCGCTGAAATCCCAGGAAATTAGGCGGCGGGACCTGCCAGAGTATAATAAATTTCAAGGTACACCTGGCCAGCCTCCTCGTTGGCATAGTACGGACAACGTCGGGTCCCATCAGGGGCTCGACGGCCAATAGGCCAGAAGAACAATGGGCACAACATACAGCGAACATACAGTCCCTCGATACAGCGAACACTCGCGGAGATGGGAGAAATTCCTGGTGCCGTTTGACCCTCAACATACTTTGTATTTTGTACTTTGTGTCTGAACCAACAATCCATCTGATAGAATAGCCAACTATGTGTACCGGAAATCAAATCAGAAAACTGAGAGTGTTTTTTCTCACTTGGAACATGACTGTAGCAATGGTAATCTTATACACAACCAGCCCCTTCCCCCGAAAAAAAAAATATTGAAACTGTCCCCTGCTCCTCAAGTTGCTGGCGATCTTTTCTGTTTAATAAGATCATGTATATAAAATGAATATTGGACCAAGTACGTTATATAATGAAGGTCCCTACCCATACTAGGTCTTCATTGACTGGCCGAATTCCATATGTTGGAACGGTGACCGCGTTCAGAATAAGGCCAATGACTCCCGAGAAGAATGTATGTTTCTCGGTTGAACCCACAGACAACACCTCAACAAATAACCTCATTCCTCTTGCAAGACTTAAATGTTCATGTTGCAGTGTATCATCTGCCAGCCAGGAGCGGGAGCTATGCATCTTTCAAAATTGTTTGTAATGCAGGGCATCTCATTTAATATGCGACTCTGCTTTCTGGCTCTTAGGAGCTATAATCCATCCCTATTTCGAGAATCGAAGCCAGATTTACCACACAGAATCACACCAACTTTCTGAGCCTCCCTGCATAACTCCAGGTGGCTGGTCACAATAGGTGTGTCCGACACTCTGCGGTCGATCAAGAAACGAGTTCCCAAACAGCTCATGTGTTTAAGTGTGCATCCTCAATTGATATAGGGCAGCAGGAAGAGTGCGAAACCCCAGTATCTTCTGATTGAAACTCTTATCATCAAGAGGTCACATCGATCCCCTGCAATGAATGTGCGACCTGCCATCAGAAAGAAGTTTCCCTCCACGAATTCATTTGTTCTCATGTATCAAAATGTTAGAAGTGTACGAAAAAATATTGACACCATGGGGGTGATCCTCTTTGCAAGCAAAATCAACATTCTGTTATCGACATGTGAATCTAATCAGGAATGTACTGTCGTTGCTCTGCCTGCAGGTTTTTAAGTTAAGCTTACATTTAGAGGATTTAGCTGGGATGGAGTCGCAACTTTTTTTAATCAGTCAAAGTTTCATTTAATAAATAAGAAGTCTAGTGAGTACACCAATTTTGAAGCACTAACCTTAACACTCGCAATAAAGCCATTATTGATATCTGCACAATGATCCAAAAATGGCCACCCGGGATGTTATTTCTGAAGCTGCTAACTGAATCTTAAATCACCTCCACCCATCCGCAGTTCATGTTGTGATTTGCGCTTGAACCTTCCAACTCAGTGTGATTCTCTAAGGGAGCACCTGATTGAATATATTGGATCTGTTCAAATCCTCATTAATGACAGGTCCACTAGAGGAACTAATCAGCTTGACCTTATGTTCTCATCCACACAATTCACATTATAAACCCTCCCCTCGAAACAACTTTTAACTCCGATCATGACCCACTTGTTTTCCAAATTTCAGTGCCTCCATGCATGTCTACAAGTCATGTGAGACTGTCCATAAGCAGAGTAAAACGTCCACAATCATTAGGCCGAACTTTATAAATAATGAAAAATGCCTTATGGTAGGTACACTCGTTTCTTGGCACATCCTTGAAGGATGGAAAGTCACGCTTGCAACAGCCATTCTTACGAAGTGGTTAATACTGCTGGAAACTTTTTTTCGCCTCCAAGACGGTTAAAGTCACATCCCACTCGAATGTTTGGTGGAACAAGGACCTCAATGCAGCTTTTCAACTGAAATAACAACGTCATAAAATTGATAAGAAAAAAATTCTTATCAATTGTTGGTCCTGACCAATGGATGGACCACATCATTAGATTTAAATCGTAAAGGGTACTGCCCCCAAATCTAGGCTTGCCAGATCACATGTCCCATCTGAATATTCTTCACAGTTATAATTTCACCACACTCAACTTATAAAAGCTGTCCATTCATTGTCTCTCACTTCTCTTGCAGGAGCTGATAATGTTCCCCAATTCATCGTTAAGTGCCTGAGCCCTTTTATTATTCAACCACTGCTGTCTGTATACAATGACATCCTGAAGACTCGTTTATTCCCAATTGAGTGGAACAGCTACAGCGTTAGGCTTATACCCAATATCTGTAATCCATCGCTAATTAAAGATTACCGTCCGACATCTAAAGCCTCAACACTTCTGAAGTTATTCGAAAAAATGCTGCTGCCAGTTCCCACTAAAGAAATTCTTGCAGATAAGCCCCCTCTGCAGATTAATTTCACTCTCTCACAGAGATCGACGACTACAATCTCCTCGCAGCCATAAATGCCATGTTATCAGAGTTCGAGAGCAATCATGGAAGAGCTATAACTTACTTAGATATAGAAGCTGCGTTTCATGCTATGAATGTCCCTTGTTTTATTGTGGCTTTTAGAATCCTACTGTCACAACAAGAGAGACATTCTGTACGTTCGCTTTGCTCTCCTTGGCAAGAAGTTGTTACGACTTGACATAGGAAGACCATGCTATTGGGGGACTGTTACCGCTGAAGTCCCCCAGGGTGGCATCCTCTCTGGATTGCTATAACCACACTGGTACGAAATATCCAGCAAATAATTTCCTACGCAGATGACTTTAAGTTTCTTACCCCAATTGGACCCAATTCCAACCAATAGAGGATTCCATTCCGGACTTTAAAGTTAGTCTAATGAAAATTGCATCCTTTCTTAAGCAATCTGGCGATTAACCCCAAGAAGACCAAGATGATGATATCTCTGAAGACCAATCCCGCAGTAATCGCGTCGACTTTTAGCAACACCAAATCTCTGTTATAACTACGCATTCTGATTTAGGTGCAGGGTTCTACCCTAAGCTATGTTTTTATACTCGGCTTCGAGTCTGCATTGGATAAAAAAAAAAAATCTGCTGCATATTAAATATCTTGGAATCATTAAGAAATTCATTAGAACGAATGTCTACTCACCACTATTATGGGATTCGGCCACCCTAGCGATCAAAAAACCTCTCATTGCTTCTGAACGTTGGATGTCCAATCTGTCGCGGCAAAACAGAAGGAAATGCAATGGGAATTTCCCTGTCTCTCCCAGCTTATTGATTTTCGGAGGCTGGTCATCACGGTGAAAATGATTGTGGGACTTATTTCTGAACCATCCATATGGCATTCATGCTGCTGGAGAATTCCTCTCCCAGCCTTGCGGACTGCTCCAAGATTGGTTCCCAGTTTATGAGACGTTTTCTGACGGATTTTTTTCTCCGTTTTCAGATGCTGTCTCAGATCTACAAACTTGATACTGACCTTCACAAATTTGCATGTGACAAAAGCTATAGAAAGGAAGTCTTATTCTTACAACGACAAAAGTTGGACTACGTATATTCGTGTCTCTTTTGGTCAGACTTGCAAACATATTTGGTTTTGATTATATTGCGATGACGCTTCCCAAAAAATAATTAACACTCATTTGAATTACAAACTGGGGGTATGGAGAGCTCACTCTCTCTGTGTATTTTTTTTCTCTCTATCTGTCTTTCTCTTCTATAAAACCTTCTCATCGATATCCAGGATGTTTTTACTAGAGACCAGTACTTTCTGCAGAATAACTCAGCAGAGTCCAGTATACAATCTAAAAGTGTTCATTTAAAATAAGCAAAATACCTGTCCCTGCAAGGTGACAATTTGAGCCCCTGTGGGTTCATTGAGATAATGCCTTATTTGTACATCTCTCTTGCGCGTGCCTGGAGTCCAAAATCCACCGCTTGTCTCCACAGGAAATATCTAACCAGACTGTGTATCAAATGGTTAGACTTTCGAGCTGTAACAGTTATTGCACAAATCACAGGCCGGACAAATCCATCTCAAATGCTACCCCAACTTTTCCAAGAATACTTACAGCTGCTTCATCTCTCGATCTCAACCATTACAAAAAGTAATTTTGAGCTGCCAATGTGATATACGAAATCAGTTTTCCAAGTTGTAATATAGCTAAATCGTTCTGTTGAAAGTAATGTAATACCAGCGCATCTCAGCATAAAGGCAAAGTCTTCTCTGCTTTGGAAATTAAAACCATTGCGTTATCCGTGTAGTTTAAATTCTTGCTGGCCGCAAAAACATGCTCGTATAAAAGTGTAGATCTCAAAAGAAGTAGAGTTGTTTGTGCTTAACATTCATTGAAATGGGCTCATCGAAAACTGCACAACCATTAAGGAAACTTCGCTAAAACACGAAAACTTTTAAAATCCAGCACCTCCCGAGGATTCCCGACTTTAAGGAATTTTCTGGAGTACGGTTATTTGATTTGAGATGCGTAATTTGCAGCAGTTTCTCACAGTTTTGTTAGTGTAGAAAGAAAGTCATTTATTTTAGACATTGGTGGGAGCAGAACAGGATTTAGCGAGAACCCACAGAATGTTTTAATTTTAAATCACCCACTAATATATTTTTGTACAGTGTGTGCGAATGATAATCACCTTATTTTTCTTTCTCCTCCCTGAACTGCCACGTGCCTCATTTAATTATATATTCATTATCTTATTATTTTCCCTATCGTATCGTGCTAAAAGTCTCTCAATCACCGACTTACTGCTGTGAGGATTTTTATGAACCTTTCATCTAAATAAATATTATTTATTACACTATTAGGAAGAACTAATAATAACTGCTGCATGAATTAAATATAAAGACTAATTGGTGAACATTTTTCTTTGATCTGTATATTCTTTTAAAAGTAATTCATTCTTTTAGTTTTGTTTTATATCAACGGTTGATATTATAGCTTTAAAGACACAGGCGGTATCGGTGGAAGAGACGTATAATATTTCAAAAAAAATTGTTTTGCTTAGGAATGCACGCATTATTTTTTTGTAATTTTTTAAAAATCTTATAAAATGGAAAGATATACTTTCTTTCATACATATTAATCCTCGTCTTACACAGAAAAAACAGTTACTGATTAAAATAAAGTTTAATGTACTTGATATCTTAAATAATGTCTTTCAGTACGGAAAAATAATTGTTGATCAAATTGAAGCTTATTAGAAGATCTGTATGCCAAACACGATTAAAAGACTTTGAAATGTTCAGGGAAGCTGCTTGAGTTTAAACAAACGTTACCAATGAATTTGCCCACAGTTGGGTAACGTTAAGCCAGAATATGACCAGTGACTAGCTAATTCCCACCACATGGTGGGAGTTAGCTAGTCACCGGAGACGGTTTTTCATCTAGCAAACAGGCTAAATGACAGCACAATATACGCATTTGTATACAAATAAAGTGTCCCTTTAGTTCGGTTCATTTTTTTTAAATATTTCAATCTACATTCAGCTCACTACGCCCATATTATTATAAGGATGTGTGACAGGATAGATCTGGGCCTGTTCCCTACTTCAGCTGATGGTAACAACAGTTCATTGGACTATGAGGAGGAAGATTATGCTTATAAAGCAGAAAATTTCCATCACATCAACTCTCATTGGATGTTATCTATTGCATTACGATTGATGAACCTCTTTTTGACCTGATTCCAGGTCAACTTATACTGGATTTAAAGTGCCAGTTTATTGTGCTGCTTGACAAAGACTAGCATTATTAGTTTCAGCAAGACCGCGAGATTTGTCAAACACAATGTAACAGTCACAGTGCTGGGACTTTTTCGATGATCGTTTTATTTCTAAAAATTTGGAGATCCAGGGTCCCTAGATTTAGCATCACCGGCTGATTTTTGTATTATAAGTTGATAAATTTACCTACCACTTAGGATATTTTACCATCAAGTATTCCAGATCAGCACAAAGTTTAAAGCAAGCATCTTCCAATATTATTTGTAAAATTATTAATAGGAAACCAGAAACGAAAATGGTCTTTTGTTCTTTACAGTTCATAAGGAATCCTCGTGTTTATACCGCTACGAAAAAAATTAAATTTATCACCATATGTTTCATAGATTTTCATAAATCTAATATATTGTTTAAATGTATCAAACTTCATTTGCAATTTGACCCCTCGTTTACGCATACGTCCGTTTAGTTATAGTTACCCGTATACCTTTTGACAAAGTATCCGGTTTATTAATTACAGGGATTCAAACTCCATCCGTCTACATATCCTCCCTGCTCACCTGTCCACTTAATTAAAATTGATCCCTCACTGCAACCTTTACTTCGTACGTGCAGTTGCCATTTCAATGACCTCAAACATTTTACTCTTAGAATCTGAACTTGATTTGATTCTTGTTACAGTCTGATCGTATGTTGAAATATGGCTGTCCCTTCTGAATGCGTTGTACTTACCATAATGAAATAATTCTTCATCCCCTATGTTCAGATGGCATCATGCCTTCGTGAGGCCTGATATATCAGTATTATAATACATAATACTGATGTAACAGTATCATAATACCTACTGAAAAGCTCATATTCATTTAATTTATTTACAGTACCTCTGGTATTAAGTTTTCTATCCTTTCGCTTTTAACAAACATTACGCGTCCCTTATACACCCGCACGCCAAGAAAATTAGAAACCTTTTTCAGGCGTCAAGAGATAATTAAGTGTAAGATATGTAAATGCAATTTGTCAGACTGTATGCGCGCAATTTTCTTTGTATCAGATAAATACTGTACACTTTCTTGAGGCTTCTGAGTCGATTTGGTCATGTGGAAGACGAATGAACTTCCTCGATTTTCAGAAAGATGCTACTAAAGGAGCACGTTTAGCAGCCAAAACTAAGAAAAGAAAAGAAATCGCTGGTTTGTTATAGTAACCATCTCATTAGTTTACAAGGAGTGGAAGACGAAAGAAGAATGCAAATCTAAAAAAGAAAATCCGCAATCGTTACTCCAAGAACGAAACCCCAAGAATTTAAAGAGAATTGATCTATCTATTTGTGTATGTTCTCTTTCGGTGGCCCCAAGACTCTCGTCCAAATCCATCCCCAATCCTATCTACAACAAACTCTGAGTAGAGGCCCGAATATATGCCATGCGTGCTGCACCCAGACCACCCCGCCACCACGAAGTAGCCAACACTCAGGCAGCTGACTCCCGGTGACCGTCTCCGACAAGTAGAACCAGACCTGGGTCCTATAACCTCTAAAGCATTTGTGGACACGGTCTTACATGCTCTAATTGAAGTAACATCATTACTCCCCGTAAAGATAATAATTTTTGTCTAAATTTAACGTTGTTAATACATCTAAACCATACAGATGCTGCTATTTGTTTGTTTGTTTGTTATTTGGTTTTTAGGAGCATTAGCAACTAGGGCCATATTGCTCCGGGATATGCGGTGGTCATTCCCTGACCTTTCCGCATCCTCCATATTTGGTGGTGACGGACTCGAACCCCGGTCTAATCAAGAAGCGTGTGCTACGCGCTGCTGCTCCTTCCCACCTGGCTTACAGATGCTGCATATACTACTATAGGCAGAAATACCGCCTTCAATATAATCCTAATACCCTTTTCCCAAGGCCCCATTCAGCTTTGGTAACTCTAATAACTGCCGATGTAAATTTCTTGATCTTACTGCTAATATAATCAAGATACGGAAAAAATGTTAGCTTATCATCAAGTAAAATACCTAAGTATTTCACTTGTGATTTTAAAAGAATTTGTTTCCCATTAATTTTTAATTTAGGTGGCCTTCCATAATCCAGTTTGCCTTTTAGCAATATCATGACTGTCTTGGTATCCGAAATCTTAAGTTTGTTTCAAGATACCCACTTATTTAAATCTTGTAGTACCACTCCCATCTTTTGTTCTAGTATTACCCTAGATTTACCCTCAACACATAACCAAATAATCAGCATACGCAACTCGTTTACGGTGTGGAATCTCTAGCTCCAACCACTGGTTCAGTACCATATTCCAGAATACCGGACCAAGAACTGAACGTTGTGGACAGTCCCGATTAATAGCCCTACCATATTTTAAATGTTGTGAGCAAACTTGAATTCTCCTTCCACTTAGGTAACTTCTTAGAGTTTTATACAGTAAATGAGGGCAGTTTATTCTCCTCAGTGAGCATAAAATGCTCGCATACCACACCTTGTCGAAAGCACCTTCAAAGTCTAAAAATAATGCTAGTACATATTTACTTTCTGATTGTTTACCATAATCAACCAAAGAATTTATAGCATCTTCAGTTGAGAGGCCTTTCCTAAATCCATATTGACTTGGAAATTCCAGTTTAAATTTAACAAACAAATACTCTAATCTTAACAGCAACAGTCTCTCAAAATTCTTGCCTAAATTTGCTAAAAGTGACATGAGCCTATACCCTCCTGGATCACTTAATCTTACTACTAATTTTCCTGTACCCTGGAAAACATTCTTCAATAAACACTGATTGTACATAACCACTAAAATATCAGAGTAACATTCAATCATACAATTAATTTCTATCAAATCCATACCTGGAGTTTTCTTTACATTTAATTTTGAACATATCATCATTAATTCACTCTTCGTAAACAATTGTATATCATTATCTCCAACATAACAAGAATTCTGTAACCTAATTCTCTTTTGCTCAGCAGCATCATCACCTACAGCATCACAAACAAACAACTCATCAATAATTTTCTTAACAGTCGACAACCAATCACAAGTTTTTCCATTATCTGTCTTAACTGTATTTATCACATTATTAATATGTAATTTGTCTCTAGACAGTTTATATAAAAGTCCCCAAGGATCTTTATTCCCCGTTTCAAATACAAAATTCTTCCATGAAGCCAGTTTATGTTCATATATCTCTTTATGAAACTGTCTCCTTTTAATTATATATAATTCCTTGAAAATTAATGACTCAGTAGAATCTCTACTTCTACACTTTTGGAATTTCTTCCTAAGGGAGAAAACCTCCCTTTTTAAAACCATCAAAGCATGGACGACCATGGGACACACTTTTTAATCTCTCTTTTTCTTTTAGAGGCCAAAAGTAAAGCTTTATACGAGCTACTTTGTACATAAAATGCAAATTCAATAAATATTAAATCTATTTATCTGTCCCAAAATATTGTCATCAAAAGAAATCTCTAGACAATTCTAAACTGTATTCTTTTATAACTAAATCTTACATGTTCAATAGCCAAATTATCATCACTATGGAGTTAACTAAGCAATACATGAAACAAAATGGTTCTATGATCACTATTGACTCCACCAAGCACCACATCCCAATGACAAATTCTCCTACTTAATTGATTTGCTATGGTAATATCTATGTTGGAATTACCACGCGTGTTATCAAATGTGGAGGGTTTCCCCTCAACATTAACAACACACAAATTGTAATTTAAAATAAATTCTTCCATTTTAATTCCTCTACAATCCACTGTGGAACCATGTCACGATAGAGATTTGGCATTTGAATCAATAGTGATCAATAAGTTTCCACTACCAACAATTTCCATAACTAAATCTAAATGTTGTAGAGTCAATATCTTGGGAGGGGGGACCACATGAAACAGTTTTATGTGAGCAATAATTGTCAGAATGTCCATATCCTAAACATTTAAAGCATTTAGTTATCACTGTAAACTTTATAAATTTATATGATGAATCACCCTGAAACATACTCTTATACATCTGAGGAGCAACCCAAATTATCCAATTTGTCAACTTACTTTTATTCCCAGTTTTAAATCTAAATGTTATCCCCTCTTTCAACTTCCTCCTCAGAAAATCCATAGTCTCAAGTTCTTAAAATACAAATCATTCACAATTTCTTCTTGTGTCACCTCTTTCGGCACATCATATACTAACAAACTTGGATTAGTCACTTTAATTCTGTATTTCTTGATCTCCATCTCACTCAAAGCTTCTACTTCAACTATTTTATTTAAATCTTATTTATCTGTCTCATTCAATAATCCTTTGTTCCTAATTGTTCTTAAATTCCTTATCTTTACTTCTTTTAAATCCTGTTTTAAAGTGTTAACGTGTTTTACATCCTGACTGGCTGCAAATTTAGCATCATCTTGAGCTCCCAAAATAACTGTTACTTTGACTAGGTTTCTTACTTTTTATACCCCTATCCTCTCTCTGCAATTCCTTTACCAGATTGCTTTCATCCTCATAATGGGTCAAAGCCTGAGTATCTTTGTTGCTTTACTTTATCTGCATATGTTTGTTGTTGCTGGTGTTAATTATCTATTATCCCTGGCAAAAATGATTGTCCTCTAACTAAATCATCAAATAATGAAGCTGTTATCTGCAATTCCTCAACCCTAGCTTTTAATCTTTCATTAACTATTAATAATGGTGTAGTAACGAACTCTAAGTCTATCCACTTATCCAACACAAAATTGGATGCAGCCTTTATAATCTTGTTACTTTCACTCGTTGTACAGTCCACCAATGCCTTTTTAAGCTTACTAATTATTTCATAAATTGAATTTACATCTCCATACCTACACTTTTGCTCATCAATGTTACTGACAATAATGTCACTCTCTCTCACATCAGTTACATTAGAATTGATCGTCAGAATAGATTGGAACTTCAAAATCATCAGAATAATTGGACTATAAGAAATTAACCGCCACAGAGCTCGTTAAAACATGCCATGAATGGAGCCCTGACAAATGGAATACAGCTCTATTCTCTTATGAGTCCCATTTTAGCCTACAGATTCTAGACGTTATTTCATCCGAAGACGAGGAATGCGGTACCATCTCGCCAACATCAGAAAGTGGAAACTCACGCTGGTGGCAGTGTTTTCCTGTGGGACGGAATAATGATCAACGGCTACACCCCTCCATGTTATTGATAGGGGTACTGTAACTGCATACAGGTACCCAGAACAAATTCTCGAACCCTATGTGCGAGGGATGCCATTGGCACAGATTTTCTTTTCGTACACAACGCCACTGCAATTGCACGTGGAGCTCAAGTGGTGGAGGAACAGCTTGGAACTGACCGTGGCCATTTAGTTTCAAGATATTCAATTCCTCGGTCCCTTGTGAGCTAAGGTATGCGATGGTGGAAGTATGGGATTGGGGGCCACAGAATCACATACACTCTTTATGTCGAGCATGGTTCGCCACTATCAGGCCTGTTGAACCATATTTCCGAGCATCTTGTGCCGAATTCTGTAATGTGACATTTTTGGTAATTCTTATTACCAAAATAAAAATACATATACACTTTATAAAATGACCATATACAATTTATAAAATGTATATGGTGAGTGTCTAAACTTAATTTTATAGGCAGCAGCAGTTGATCTTGTTGGACTGAGATGCTTGCAATTTCACCGAGACAAATTAATCAAGAAAAAATTAATTTCTTATAAATCAGAAAACCTGCGATACCGAAATAGAGTTTCTTGGCTCACAAACTTAGAAGTGCAAACAATGCGCAATATCTACATGAGTCGAATCTTTTACAATTTGACCATCACCACAATCTAAGTTCATTATTTAACTGAAAGAATTAACTTTCCATCCGCATTCATGTCCCTCCATCTCTCTCCACTTCATCAAATTTAATCCCTCGCCACACCTCTCCTTCATATGTCCGATTGGAATTTCAGTGACCTCAATCATATTGCAAACCTTAAAGGGTTACAATGATCCAAACAATGGTGCACCTGTTCGAGTGGAAAAAAACATCAATGCACTTTTGCATGGGCAGATCGATGTGTGGTGATTGTGCACCTGCCAATGTCACTGGACAAAAGTCCATTTGTGTCAATGGCGAAATCAACGTTCATTCTCATCTTTCTTGATCCATGCGCCGTGTATTGTCTGAAGCCATAAAATGCCTACCTACAATACCCCTCACCTCTCCTCTCCTAAATGGTATGTAGAAAGTGTGGATCGCTGTGAGCAATCAACTGCAGATGAACCGGAACGAGTAGAATAGGAGACTGGTAAGCGCCTGACCCGTTAGGCCATCTTTTGAAATCTGTTTAAATATAATTAAACCCTATCAACTTCTTAAATTATCAGCTAATTCAAACCAGTCAGCCTATTTCATCCACCGTTTCAGTTGGAGTTATCATAGAAGGGCACTCCTATTTATATCCAGACAATAATGAACTCAATATCCACTACTCAATATGACGTAACAGTCATGGAAATGCCATTCGATATGACTGAAGTTGAAATATTCAGTATATTATTTTAACAGTTACGTCACTACCCTAAACAATGACCCCTAAACAATGCAGTACCAGGAAGTTCCTCAAAGATTTTCAGTTTTCCGAGGTAACAGTCAATGATACACTATCTCATGGTGTGTACCAAATATTGTTTTTAAAATTGTCATAGTTATTCCAGCGTTTCAACTTGAATCCATTCAACTAGGTGATGTCCCGAATAAACAGTCGAATTCATTGCTGATCGACTTCATGTTGTCTCAACGTAGGAAGGTTTTAAGAATCTGCCCACAGATGGAAAGATGTTGTCAACAGTTTTGTTCGGAAAAACCCTGAGTAATCTGTCGTTAGAAATGTAATTCAAGCTTATGTAAGTGTTACCTAGAATAAAACATTATCTTTTAACAGGATCTTTGGTTCGTGGTGAGGGAAAAAGGGAAAATGTGTCGTTTGCAACAAGAGAATCGTCACATTTTTTCAAATTTTGCTGTTTGTTTGTTAGTTATTTGATTTTAAGGACCATTAGCAACTAAGGCCATATTGCTCAGGGGATATTCGGTGGTCATTCCCTGACCTTTCAACATCCTCTCTATTTGGTGGTCACGGGCTCTAACCGCGGTCTAATGAAGAGGCGTGTGTACGCACTGCTGCTCCTGCCCACCTGGCTACGGAGGCGCCTCAAATTTTGCAATATATAAATAATTCTGATCATGTGAAGGTTTCTTGAAGAGCCACTACTGCACTCAGGGCAGAAGGGGGTCATGCGTCTTTTCTGTGCATATTTTATCAGCTACTGATATTATGGTAATCTAGCTGCTTCTTGATGCTTGGGCAAACATTCCCCTTCACCTGTTGGACAACTAAAAACGGTTCATTGCATTCAGCTACTAATTACATGCTGATTTTCGGTAGATAGAAAGTAATTTTAAACGATTACTAACTTGATCCTGTAAGAGTGAATTTTCAAACATCGACTGACATTTTTTCCCTCTTCTTTCAATCTCCTTTTTTTTCATCCCAGGTCTATACTTCTCGCTGTTTATTTCCTTTGTAGATTGGAGTAACAGCGATAAATTTGTTTCTTGTGCTACTCTTTTGTAGAATTTTAAATTTGGCGTAATAAACTGAACGTAATTGCAAAGTTTCAACAAAACTCTGAGTACTTACAAATACCACCCCTTCTCACTATTCAATAGTAATCGGCTAATACAGCGGCACCCATTTGCTTTTGTATCTTTCTCCCATTGCTGTGATGTCTTGATGGAAACGCTCACCATATTCGTCGCTGATGGCACCACAGTTTGGCGAGAAGAAATCGACGTGTGCAAGAAATGCATCTTCCACAAGCTGCTTGTACACTGAAATCACAGAATTAATGGGATACTTGGTTCCTGCGCAACACGACGATGTTACCCTTATCGCTAGTGCATGAACCGACTGCTTGGCAGGTATATAGATACGCTGCATCACTGGATTCACGTAGACGGCAATTCGATGTCAGTATGGATAAACGTCGTGAGTTAACTGACATTGAAATAGGGATGTTAGTGGGTCCCCGACGCATGGGTCACTTTATTCACTCTTTAGTTCTTAAGCGTCGGTGCGGAAGCAAACTCTATGTGCTCCGTGTTTGCGTTTAATAGTGAAAGACAAAATCTATGAACAGTTCCACATGATCCTAAATATACCAGTTACATAGCGATACTTTTGGTTCACCTGTGCCTTAATCAGGTAATTATTTATTATTTTTAAATTAATAGTAATTGAACTATGGACGCTGTCCATAAAACCGCCTGACCTTGTTTCAAGGTTATCGTTGATCCTGCATGAATAGAGCTATTTGACCAGTTAGTCTGAGGAGTCGAAAACGGCCGCTACCCTTCCTCAGGGATTTTTTTAATCTTTTAATTCAGCAATAACAGGAAGCTGCTTGCTAACGGCAATGATGACTAAGAACACAACACTCGCAGTAACTGCTGGCACATGTGACCTCTGTCATACTTCTGCAGACGAAACTTCAATCTGCAGCAAATCAAAGCACAGAATATGCCTGTTATGCTCGGAATATTCAAGTCTCTCTCGCTTGTCACTGCACAAAAGGAAAGGGTTTCTGGAAAAATGTTGTCTAAAGGGAAAACAAATAGGAACGACAGCAACGGCCAGTAGGAAGGATGATTCCGGTTTGGCACCCAACTTGGTGTTGTGTACCAAACCGGAAAATGCCCAGACTACCAGTCGAAACAGTTCGAATAGGAAGAAAAACACTTGGACGGGCACCGCACTAGTTTCGAAGCTTCAGCCTTTCAAACCGGTTGGTTCATCACACTGAGTACAGGTTTTGATTTTGCAGAACATTTCTCAGGAACTCTAGAGATTTCCGTTCTCCCGTAGTCCAGTATTCAGCCACATTGCTTATAACGTTTAAAATTGGCACGAGTTATGGTATTTAATCTAGCCACCCAATCTAGATTTAAATCCTATGGAAAACATAGGGACTACCTTGAACACAAAGTGAAAGCACAATGGCACACCAAAATCTGACTGAATTATGGGCTCATTTGTTTTAAGACTAGCCTAATATTCACGCAAACTGTTTAAGGAGGTCTAGTTGAATCTCTAACAAAGAATTCGTGAATAGATTCTTACTGAAGGCGAGGTAAACGAATTTAGATTTGAGGCAGAGAGGTGACCCATTCTTAGTATGGTTTTTATGAAGAACTATAAAACACACTATAAGGTCACCTTTATTAATACAAATTTAAAAAAAATAAATAAAAATTAAAAGTTTAAATCTAAATTTTAATTGCAATCATTGTCGTCGCTACAAAATGCTTTTAAAACTCCATTACAATGTCAAAGGAGTTTAGTATTGTATTATTGAATTCGTCTTGGAATTGGATTCATCTTCCATTTCATCTTGGAAGAATGACATTAACGAATTCTACCCAATTTTGCGAAAGTTTTAAATTTTTTTAATCCTTGTAATTTATTAAAGAATATGGTGTCTTATATCTAAATTAGAATTAGTAGATGATTTTACGAAGTAAAACCCGAGATAAGATCCTTTTCACTTTCCCGAAACAAACGAAGTTAATTCTTTGCTTTAGAAAAGAAAAGGTAATTCCAATCCGATACCGCAATCGAGTATCTTCGCTGAAAAATGAACTTAAATATAAAAAAAATGATTGCGTAATGATATACGTGGTTTCGAATTTCGTTTACACTTGACTCATCAACACTGCAACCTAAGGCCATTTCTTAACTAAAGGATTAAATTAAGTTAAGTTAAGTAGCCAGTCTATTTAATCCATAATTTCAGTCAAAATTAACAAAGGATGAACACGTTTATTTATATCATAGACAATGTACTCAAATATTTCCTAAGAATTCATATTGATGTCCTAAGCGTGTGAAATTGAAACGTTTAGAGATTTGAATAATGGTCACGTCACCGATAGCAACCATAGAACACTAAGATTGTGTCATTCGTGAAAAATTATAGTTTTTCATCACTCAAAGTGATCATTAAAGCACATAATTTATTGAAACTGTACTAATCCTTCCTTCATTTTACAGCGTCGATGCTTAAACCAAAGTAACCTTTTTTGTTTCTTAATCACCAGTTTTGCGAAATTCCATGGTTGTTGCAGAATGTCCACTTGAATCCAAACTGCTCAAGGACATCTAGGATCATCTGCTACTGGTTTCAGTGAACAGTATAGCTCATTGCGATGTCCTGGAATGTTGGAGAATATCACAACTAATGGAATTGAAATTGAATTGACATGAATTGAAATGGAATTGAATTGAATTGAAATGGAACTGAATTGACAAATATGCCAAAAACGTAGCGTGTTGATTTCACCCGCTATCATTTAAATGGTAGCGAGTAAGCGGAAGATGAAGACCCGTTCTGAGACTTTTCTGTAGTTTAGAAGTTTGGTCATTTCTGAAGTGTGTGTGTGAGGGGTGGAAGCTTGTGCTTGAAGAGCACCCACCGAAGAAGCCAGTACTCATCAGATGAGATGGTTTTTAGCGTGGTTTTTCTGCCGACGCCCAGATTTCAGATCCGTAGGTACTGACTGGCTGAAGAAACAGGTAAATATATTGAATGGTGTACTGGGATTCTGTGACATGAAGGAAGTGTTGTTTGGCAAGCCATCTGGATCGGAAGACCTTGTTTGTGAATATCTGCCACATAGTGTTTAAAGCTAAGCTTAGGGTCAAAGATGACCCCGAGATCTCTGTGCTTGGTTACTGGAGGGATGGAGGTTCCATGGATTTTCAGGTATAGTTGAGTTGGGTGTGATTTTAGTGAGAACACCATTTGGGTTAATCTGGGGAGAGAACTGTGCCCAGTACGTAACTAGAGCTTTTAGGCTGTTGTTGATGGTGTCGGAAGCAGTCTCAGGTTGGTCGGTCCCTTGAATTCGATAGAGGAGCTTCAAATCATCTGCATAGCTGAGAAAATCCATTTCCTGGCATAGGAATGGGTGATTGGCAGCAGTAGAGAGGAGCCCAGACAGAACTCCACCCTGGGGAACACTTACAGTGACCTTCGTAGTGAAGGATTTTTTATTCACTGTCAGGTGAAGAACCCTGGAAGTAAGAAGCGACTTTAATTTTCAAGGATATTTCCTTTAATCTGGTATCCCTCCTGTCAAATCTGAAGGAGGGGCTGGATGTCAATGCAGTCGAAGCAGTCTGGATATCTAGATAAACAATTGCCATCTCCTCCCTATCTTGTAGGGCCTCCATAATGGTCTTAGTGGTTGCCAGCAGGTTAGTGATGGTGGACCTGCGTTTCAGTGCATAATGGATAAATTGTGAATTGCATGGAAGGACCTGGTTGGTTAAGATAGGAAGAAGGCATTTCTCCATAACTTTGAGGATGCATGACGCTTTCATAATTGGCCTGAACTGTGATAATGAGGTAGCTCCATGTGTTTTTAGAATTTCCCGAACTATATATTGGTTCCAGGCTGTTGAGAAACTTTGAGTTGTGAGAATTCCATTTAGGATTCCTAGAAGCTCATCTATGATGAAAACACTTACGTTCTTAACGATAAATTGTGGGATCCCATCAAATCCAGCATATGATGTTGGTGGGATACTATTGATGGCCTGGATGAGCAATGGAATTCAGTCAGCAGGTAAGAAAGTGCAGTCCGAGCTGTGGGTGACATTGGTTTAGGGCATCCCAAGGAAAGATGGATGCTGCAAAGTAGCATTTCTGCGGATCGAGGAGTGAAGGACTAATCATAGTTTTCTTAACTGTTCCTTTCTCTATACTCTGCTTCTTTCTCCATAGTTTCTGTGTGTATTCCCTCTCGGAACATAAGCAGACTTTTTTAATATATTAATTTAAAAGTCTCTTTGGATCGTCCATCATTTTAAAGCATTTCTGAAAATTCGCTCTTCGTAAGTAATTTGCATACTTCAAGCAGCTCTCATCTTTATTTAATTTTTGAACATCGTGTGAAATGGTACAGAATTCGAGGGCAGTGAATACGAAATAGCGGTGTGTTTGTGCACTCATATACGCGTTACTTAAATATCTCCTGGGTGGAGGGATTTTCTCTGATTACTCTAATTGGTGAACTATATAAATTTTGTTCTTTGATACGCTAATACCTAAAGCGAGCTTTCTGTGACGTGCTTTGACGGATAACGACCTCGTGCTGGTCCCCGAAATACCTTTCAATCAGTACCATGATTAACATTAGCTGACTTACAACTGGATTAGATTTTAAAGCTGAAAACGGAAACTCTCCTTTTCCCTCAGAGCATCTTCACTTTGCTCCAAATTTTATCGTGCATACAGGATTCCCATCACGTTACTTCTTGGAGGATACATGTCTCCACTGCACTCAAGGGAGACGGGCTACGTTTACCTGCCACTGGTGATGCAACAGATAACAGCAGATGCTGATGTGATGGAGATCCGGCGTTCTTTGATGTTTAACAAACATCCTCTTTCATTTCTTTTGCCAATAAATAACTGCTAGTCATCATCAGTAAATTGTGGAAGGGAAGTTTAACCGAACTGGCAGTAATTCTGAAATTGCTACTGTTAGTATTTTGCCTTTTTATATATATATATTCACATACCGTAAATATTGGAGTAATAATAAAATGAATTAACTTGAAATTTTCAACAAAACTCAGGTCTTCTACAGCCGGTGGGGGATGGCGGCGATTCTACCAACTGTGCTACCCACGGAGGTTCTATTGGAAGTGAAAATAGTGCTAGCAGCTTCAAACGAAAAACCGCCACGGTTGAAGCAATTTAAGGGCAATTTTTCTAAAGATCTATTGCTTTGATGAGTCGTTTTAAACCACCCTTAAAAGGATATATATCTTTCTCCCTTAACTGCGTGCACATATCCCGAATTTTTTTGTAATATATAGGAATTGTCTCTGCTTTTGGCCGTAGATAATTGCCGCCTTTAATTCAGGCTGTAATCAATCCCATAAAATATTTTATCAGTACCGCTACTAAATGGTTAGATTGCACCATGTTAGCCACATCCAGCAGCCTCTTACAGCTACACCTCAAATTAATTTTTGGAATATTTATTCCCCCATCTTCCCACGGTAAAAATAAAAATTTCTGCGCTATCCCTTGCCGTTTTCCTCCCCATAGAAACTGAAATGTTGGAACGTAAAATCGTCTCATTGTCCTTGCTGTGATTCCTGTTATAAACACCGTGTATAAGATCATAGGAAGAATTACGGTTCTGACAATAATGGATTTGTTCTCAAAAGAAAATTGTCCCACTTCCCACTCTTTTAAACTTTCCCGTATTTTAGTGGTGAGCCCTCCTACGGGTAGCATGGGACTCTCTCTAAACGGAACTCCCAATATTTGGATGATTTATCCGACTCCACTTCTCGTTGTGGTAAAGGCCGGTGTACCCATTCCCCTAGCAATTTGATCCTAGTCTTGTCTTCGTTTATGTTTAACCCCAACTTCTTACCAAAAGAAGTAGGCTCTCTTTTTTTCTGCAAAGCAATCTCTTTTTCATAGTAATTTACAAAACTATTCATAATAGTTATCGTTGTTGAATGTGGGTTGTCATCGTCTGTAATTTCCTGAACGGTTTTGGCTAAATTATTTAACCTTAGTCTTCTTTGGTAAAACGCAGCTGGAGGGACTGTCAGCCTCCCTAAATTTCAGCTGTATTTTTCGCGCGTTTTCTTTCTCTTCTTCCAATATCATACCGTCAATAATCGCTTGTACTTCCGCTGTTGCCCTTCCATCCCCGCACCGGTGGTAAATTCTTTTTTCTTGTAGGAGATCTTTCAGTCTATTTCTGCGTTGTTCGTTTCTTTCCTTAATTTTGGAGTAATAAAATGATTTAGCACTTTCTTTAATTTTCGCCAACATTTCCCACTCATTTCCACCTTGCTCTACTATCTCTTTAATAACTGTTGTAAAGTCCCAGTCCTCTCTCTCCAGAACTGCTGGGTTGAGCTTCCAATACCTTTACCCAAACTTTTCCAATAGCAAATAATTAACATAAAAATGTACAGTATTTACTCTAAGTTACTCAAAAGCTTTAATAGTTTAAAAGAAAATTACTCCATGATCTGGCACTGCATCGGACTGTAATATGGTTAAAAGAAAACGGTTCCCCAAACATATCATGACCATAATTGAAGAACTCCAGGATTTAGAAATGCTCCTAATATAAATATATTTACATTTAAATAGAAAGGTGAGACGAGTACAGTTGCAATGTAGAATCTCACAATAATTAGACGACGTGCAGGTTGTGGTGCCACCAACTAGCAAGTGGTGGGTAGTTGTAAGAATTTATAAATCTTATTGTCCACCTCAGCGGATTCTTCACTTACTCCTCAGGCAAATTGGATTTGGTTTCTGTGTGCGGAATCCACGTTTACCGACGTATTGTCAGTAAAGAGCAGTAGACAACTAAAATAGTTGAGAAAGCAGAATACGGTGAAGTTAGCTCATTGTAGGATCTCGCACAATAATTGAGAAGGAATCAACTCCCGTGTTAATAAACAAGATGTCTGATGCCCATGAGATAATGGTGCTGAAGCCGATAGAATCCGCAGCCCGACAGAAGGGAAGATAAACATGCTAAAGGATGGAATGAATCACTTTCAAGGAGCAAATGAACCCGAGTCCCAGGAAACAAATCAGATAACTCCTGTCGAACCTTCCAAGGGTTTGTGAGATCCAGATGGAATAGACCTGCTATTCACCGCGAGAAAGATGAAGGACATGCCGCAGAGCCCTACAAGATAATTAAGCGATTAGTTCCTTAAGTATTCTCACCATCACACAAAAGTCTGTAGATATCCCGATAGCCGAATTGGTAGAACTTTTAACAGAACACTGAGATGTGTAAAAGAATTACACAATTGTAAGGATAGGTTATTTTAGGATATGTGCTGAAGGACATTAGCCAGGGCAAGTTAATAGATATATAATTTTGGAAGGGAATACATATATATTGCTTGATAGGCTACAATATGTTTTGGATGGGAATTAGAAGTGAGTGATACCTGTTCATAATCGTTGTAATAAGTATTGAATTTTGTAAAGGAATAGAACGGAATTGATATTTGTTATTAATGGATTAAACTGATGCATGATCAAATATATGTAGGAAATAATAGAAAGGGATTGATATTTGTTATTAATGGTTTTAACTGATTGATGATTAAAAAAAAAATATATATATAAGAAGATGAGACTAGATCATGTTGTCATATGTTTGGGTTTAATCATTTTTGGTTTTGATCTATACAATGAACTGAATTTTATATACATATATATTTATTTAGTCTGTAATCTTAATTTTATAAGCGCATCAGCCGATTTTGTTAGGCTGAGATGTTTCCAGTTTCACAGAGACATTATTTCTTTTAAAATTCTATTAATAAAGTTATTTTCTTCTAAACTAGAAAAGTTACGATACCGAAATCGAGTTTCACGGCTGAAAAATAAACCAAGAAGTGCAAACATTGAATAACATTTACATGAATTGTATCTTTCACAATTTGTCCATCACTTCCGCGTCCTAATTCATAAATTTACTGAAGGCGTTAACTTTCAATCCGCCTACATATCCCTCTCCACTTAATCAAATTTAATCCCTCGCCGCACCTCTCCTTGATATGTCCGATTGGCATTTCAATGACTTCAACCACATTGTAAGTCCTGAAAGGGTTACAATGATCCAAATGATGGTGCCCCTGTTCGAGTGGAAAGAAACCATCAATGAAGTTTTGCATGGCCCGATCGAAGAGTGGTGATTGTGAACCATGCCATCTGTCAATAGACAGAAGTCCATTTGTGTCAATGGCCAAATCAAGGTTCATTCTCATCTTTCTTAATCCATGCATCGTTTGGTGACTGAAGCCACAAAACGCCTACCTACAATACCCCTCACCTCTCCTCTCCTAAATGGTATGTAGAAAGTTGAATCGCTATCAGCAATCAACTGCAGTTGATCCCTAACTAGTGGAATAGGTGAATGGTAAGCAACTGACTGGTACGGCCATCTTTGGAAATCTGTTTAAATATAATGAAACCCTACAAACTTCTTAAACTATCAGCTAATTGAAACCATTCAGCCTATTTCATCCACCGTTTCAGTTGTAGTTAACCGTCAAGAGCACTCTTATTTATATCCAGGCAATAATGAACTCAATATGACGTGACAGTTCATAGAAACACTCTTTGAGGTGAATGAAGTTTAAATATTAAAAAATATTTTAACAGTTACGTCACTACCCTAAACAATGACCGCGGAACAATGCAGTACCAGCAACTCTCTTCAAAAAATTTTGATTTACGGATGTAACGGTCAGTGATAATCAATCTCATGATGTGAACCAAAGACTGGGCTAACCTTAGAAGTTTGCTAGAGTTTTTCAAATTGCAATGGCCATCGCAGCCATTGAATTCTTTACTACTTGAATCCTTTCAACTTGGACTGTTGAATTCATCCCTGGCTGACTTCGATGTTGTTTCAACATTCTGCCAACAGATGAAAACCAAGGTGTTGTTAAGAGTTTTGTTCTGCAAAACGTTAAGTAATCCGTTGAAAGAAATATAATTCAATATTAGGTAAGTGTTAATTAGAATTGTATAAATAATTCTGATCGCATTCAGGATTCTTGAAGAGGATATTGCACTACTGCACTCAGGGCAGAAAGGGATCATCCGTCACTTTAGTTCTTGTTCATCCGACATCGATAATGCTGATATTATGGTAAACCAGGTGCTTTTGGATACTTGCAGGAATATTCCCCTTCACCCGTTCGCCAAGTAAAAGATATTCATTGCTATTAAATACAAGCTAATGTTCAGTAAGAGAAAGTCATGATTAATGATCGGTAACTTGACATTGCAAGAGAAGTGAAGATGAGAACAAACATTTTGGCTAGAAAAACAGTTGCTTCAAACAGTAGTTTTCTTCTACTTTTAGTCTCAGAATACTCTGAATTGTCAACTCGGATATAAAACTGTTCTTGTAAACAGCGAATTTTAACACATTAACTGACATGTAACACCATCTGCCTTTCAATTGCTTCTCTTATTTTTTGTTCTCTCTCTCTGTTTTTTGTTCTTCTGGCTGCTATTGTATTTGTAGAATGAATAATAGTGAAGGTGAAGTGGAAGGTCGAAATATGGAGTAGAATGTTAAAATGGGCAAAATAAAGTGAATGAAAATTAGAGATCAATTAAAATAGAATGTACAGAATATCTTTTTTACCAACTAACCTATCTAAATTCAGCCCTGGAGATATTGTGCAAGGTCATTGGGTATAACTTTTCTCAACGTGGTTTGTACTTGTTAACAGGAGAGACTGCTTCTACAGCAATGGGATACATTTAAATCGAAAGATAGAAAGAATATTTGAACAGACTATCGAGGCAGTGTAGGTGGGTTGGGAAAACTGTTAGCTTGGCGGATGGATACACGGAATAATAGATTAACAGCACCCACAGGCAGAGGTGAAAGTGATTCTTGCACCGCTTCTGATGGAATGAGCAGTAGCGTAGAAAACATGGTGCGCGGGATTTCAGAAACTGCTGGGGGTCGTCGCGCAACAAGAAAATACAAGGGCTGTGTTAGAGTAACTAAGAATAAGAACAGGTACATGAGTACTTGCATGTACACCAATACTAGCATTGCACTAAATAAATATTATGAATTTGAGGTGCTGGCAACGCATCAAAGGCAGATAATGTTGTGCTATCAAAGACGTGTTGCCACGTCTCGTCACCTCTGTACAAAATTTCTAGATCGACTTGCACTAACGCACTGCCATTACTAACCCTGCCAACCTTTGTATCTTCTGCAAACATCAAAACTAAGCCCTCCTATACCTTCATCAATATCGGTGATAAACATACAAAACAGTGGGCCAACACTGAGTGCTGTGGGACTCTGCTATTAACATTAGTCCACGTAGAGCAGCAGCGTTCATTAATTATCCCACTCAACCACCCTTTGATCCATAGTAGCAATTTACCCTTAATACCATACTTCTCCAATTTATAGAATAGTCCTCCATGCCCAAACGTGTCAAAAGCTTTCCTAAAATCCAAGTACTGTATATGTTATCAACTTTATTTTTTGCATCTAGTTCCATTGTAACTGCATCGTTGTATCCAATCAAATTTGTCAGAAAAGTCTGTCCCTTAACCCATACGTTGCCTGAGTTATTGATACACTCTTGTCCAGATGATCCTGCAATGCATCTTTAAGAAGTGACTCCATTATTTTACCTAGAACAGAAGATAAACTGCTGTGTAATCACTCCTGTCATCCATAGATGCCCCTTTTTGATTTCGTGATAAATTTCACTTCTCAGCCCATCTGCTCACCTTTTCGAGATCCTGTTGCAGTACCACACTGCCATTACTGTCATTACCACAACTACCAACCTTTGTATCATCTGCAAACTTCGACACTAAGCCTGATATACAAAAGGACAGGGCTGGAATCCAGTCATTGACGCGAGGAAATTTAATGGGCTTTTTTCACTACGTGTGGACAGCTAGGTTTTTCCACGGAAAAACTAGATTTTTCGTCCAGCAAAGCAGCGAAATCGAGCAGAGGACAAGCGCAATTGACAGACACAAATACATGGGTTGCTGAAGTGACATTTTAGATGACACTAGTATAATAGTTTGGTTTTATACTTCCAGCGAAACATTTATTGAGGCAGACGTTTAGCTCAAATTGTCTTTTCCAATACATTTTTAAGCTGAAAGTGAGATTACCTGTGTCAATTCTGGGTCAGTATTATATATAGATTATCTCGGAAAATAATGCTATTTCGCAGTTTCCACATTGTAGTTATAATGTATGATTAGCTAATCAAGATTTATGACTTGGAAATCATAAATCTTGCGATAGCTTTAAATTTTAGAAGGAGAAAATTAAAATCCTCCAATGAAAATAGTAATGAGCAGAAAGGTAAAGACAGCTCTCGTGATTTAGGCTATGGGTTTGCTTACTTCCTTTGCTGCCTCCTTTAATATAATTGGACAGATCCCATCTACCCTGGGTGGCTTTTTTGTTTATCTTCAACACTTTCCTCTTAGTTGTTACAAACTCATCTAGCTCTCTCCCAGAGTTTAATTCACCTCTGGCAATCCCCCTCCCCGAATAACTCCTCATGGGTGAATGTAGATGCAAAATTCTCATTTAGTTTGTTAGCCACCTGAGCAGGATCCTCAACTGTTGAACCATCGATACCAAGTGGACCAGTCTGATTCATTCCCTTCCTCCTAGAGTTTATATAAGTAAAGAACTCTTTGCTGTTTTTCTTTGCATCCTCTGCCAAAGATTTCTCGTAATCTGCCTTTGCCTGCCTAACCTCTTTTGTGACTTGGTTACAGACGAGCTTATATCTATCATAGGGTTCCATGTAACCCATTAATTTATATGGGTCCCATGCATTTTTCTTCTCTGCCATATGTCTCATTAGTTCATCTGACATCCATTTAGGCCTAAACCTTCAACAATATTTCTTAGTTGATATGAAAAGCCTAGTAGCTTCCAAGATTAATTCTTTGAATGCTTCCAAGTTTAGATTTGCCGTTGGTAACATCAGTTGGTCCCATCGTATAGAATTTAAATACTGTCTCAGACCTCCATTATCACCTTTACGAAAGCAGAAACCCTTCCGTTTACCCCTGATGGTAGTTACCTCTGAGTAAATTCCAATTGAGCACGCTATGATCAATGCCACCCACTGGTTCTTTTATCTGCAGATGAAGGTTGAATAATTATCTGCAGACTATAGTATTATTTATTCATAATAAATTAATCGTCAGTTTGCTTTCAGAATGGCAGCATATTGATATAAAGTATTTAATGCGTCTAGTTGAAGCCTTATCGTGATTTCATGAAGATTTCTGGCTGAAGGAAGGGAGTCCGTATTAATAAATACTTGAATTTAAAATTGGAAGCATTCAAAGGATTAATCTTTGGAAGCTACTAGGCTTTTCATATCAACCAAGAAATATTGTTGAAGAAAATATATACTGAAAGGTCAACTTTATTATAACAAATATGAAAAAGATTAAAATGGAGAGAAAAACGAATTCATAATTTTACTGGTAATCTGCATTAGGCGATAGACTGTTTCAAGATCAAAGGGATATTACATTATTGGACTGTAAGAAAATTTACTCGTGCCGTTCGTCCAATTTATTTTGCAATTGTGATATGAATTAAAATTTCATAGGGTTACAAAGTTTTAAAGTTTATAATTCTTGGAATTTATAAAATACTGTATAATCTTTGTGTGTTTTTTGTTGTTCCGAGTACCAGCCTATCCGAAGGGAATTAAATACACCTAAGAGCTTTTCCCCTTGAACCTAAAATTTTCCGTCAAGTTAATAGTCAGATGCGCAAGTGGGGAGTTATTTTAAAGGGGAGCTAATCACAAGGGGATAGATAAAAATATATAAGAAAAAGGATATATAAACCAAATAAATATACTAAAAAAAAATCGCCAACCCCACAACCCGTTCATTTAATGCACTTTGAGAAAAGGTAACGTCGAATCGACAGCAGAGTTGACTTCCTTCACGGTAAGAACATAGCAATCGATAAATCAGATGTACCTTTGTACCGAAGGGATTTATTAATTGCAGGCGCAAAATTTCCAGCCGCCAACATATCCCTCCCTCACTTGTCTACTCCATCAAATTTAATCTTTCGCCGCAACTTCTCTCTTTCGTGTATCCAGTAAGCATTTTAATGACTTTACACGCATTGCAAGTCCTCAAAAGACCACAGTGATCCCAAGGGTGGTGCACTTATGCGTATGGAATAAAGGCATCAATATACTTTTGCATTGGATCATTTGTGGTGATGTGATTGTGCACCTGCCATATGTCATTGGACATTGTCCGTTTGCGTCAATGGCAAAATCAGTAATTTCCTCTTCACTGGATCTCTGAACGGTTCACGTTTCTTGCCCATCCTGCAGACCATCCTCATCCCTTCATGGTTATCGTGCACCCACAGGGCAATGGACTCTTCCAACAGTGCACTGCCCCACAGACTATGGTGACTAGAACATCGTCTGAAGAGCATTCCGCAGATTTTACCACCAGGGAATGGCCTCCCCGTTCACCATAATGAACCCTGTGGAGCATCAATGGAGTGCTGTGGGGAGGCGCATTGTGCTGTTGGAAGAGTTCATGACCTTTGGATCCTGCAGCCAGGAATGCGACGGAATTATGGAAAGCGGTGCAGCAAGCATGGATGGAAATACGTGTGGAACGCTTTCGTGAACTAGTGGACTCGATGCCTCGCTGTATGATTGCCCTTATCGGACGAAAGGTGGGCCTACCCGTTACTAGTTAGGTATCACCAGAATTCTGTCCACTCAGTGTATATCAAGCTGATGTCGTTGTCTTTATCTACATCAATGTGTATAGCAAAATGATCAGGTGCGTGAAGAATAAGTAGTACTGTACTTCACTGTGAGGCAAGGGATGAATTTCAGGTGGTCGTTTTGGGTACGTCACTGTCCACCTTTTGGGACCACACAGAAATACGTCTGTGGTGACATTTGTTGGCTGCCTACATATCATGGGCACTGTGAAAGGCATAAAACGACACTTGAAATTCATCCATGCGTTGACTGTTGATGAAGAATAGGTAGTGCAGAATATGTGTGGGTACCCACCGGAATTGCGCTACCTCTGGTGGGTGCAGGATTTTGTGTATATACAAAGCACATATAGGATAGTACCAAGGCTGGTTTCATTGAGCCTGGGGACGGGCACCAGACTGCAGCTGCAAGGTGTTACCTGCTCCCTGGTGCCGAAGTGTCCTAGAGTTTCTAGGCCATCACAGAGAACAAAGGTGGAGTTGGGGTATTGCCTTGGAGCCACCATGATACATGTACACAAACACAAGAACACGTGCCCTAGTTGATGTGAATGGTAGTGTATATATATTAATCTATACAAACTGTGTTTATTAAGTAATAAATAAAAATAAAGAGTTGTTGAAATGTATCCGACGATGGTGGATTTGTCTGTCACATATTGAAGATGCTGCTTGCATTGTCATCTTAGTCTAGCGGCTTTTGTGACAATTATGTTTCGATGTCTTCTGAACAGAAGCTTTGGATGAAATCCGATCCCTAGGTCAGTGTGATTTTGAACAAGCGGGATAGATAGGACTGGACAGATTTTCGTTGGGTTTTGTTTTAGCGAGAAAACCATGGTTTCTAATGAACGGAATATCTTTATTACCAACTAAGCTATCTAAAGAATACACGAAATTATTCATTTTGTTATTTACATTTTTAGATCTGAGCTTTCACCTACTTTCTCTACCAATTGTTTTGTTACATATACGCTTATTATCATATAAATCTCAATCTAGTTTCCATTTCGTGTTTATTTCCTCAGTTAAACCCATTAAATTTATGGTCATCTACTCGTTCTTTTTCATATATTTTTCATAACTTAATGGCAATTTGTAACTCCCATAACAATTCCCATAAACTTCCCATAATTAACTGATTACCAACTGTATATGGATAAGACTCCCAGGAACTGACTGAATTAAGTATTGCTCCTATAGTCTCCTTTTGAAAGTGATACTCTCTCTGTTTCCTTTGACAACAGAAGCCTTTGGACTCCATCCGATTTTATGACATCGTGATAATTAACCCCAGTTGGTTCCTGCACTCTCAGACTTTTTATCCCGGTTGGTTCTTTCGTGATAACAAAGTCTCGATCTGAATTTTGTACAGTATGTTCAATATTCAGTAATGAGGGATAACTATACCTCCAGTGTTTGTGTTCTGTATTTCAGAATTTTATAATGTAAATCAGAGAAACACTGAACTATCTTTAAAGAGTTTGTTTGTTAGTCAACTGTTTTCCATTGAGATAGAAAGCAAATAAAAGCCTTAATGTAAATGGATTTTCAGTACTGCATGTATAAATCACAAATGTCATTGGATATGTCAAGATGTTTATCATATTTCCATCCGATTTTCATAATAAACAAGATGTTTATCATGAATGATCACTGGGTGGCAGAAAACTCATGCACTTGGTTTTAGGTAGGAGCATTAGAACTAAGGCCATATTGTTCCTTGTACACTGCCGGTATATTGCGTGTGTTCTGTGGTCGGTTTTCTGTTTGCTGGATGAAAAACCCGAGTTTCCGGGAGAAAACAAATGCTGCCCTCGCCTGAGACTAACTCAGCCGCGTTGTGAAGAAGACCCATAAAAATTCCTCACGTCACGACGGTACTCAAACCCATGTGTTTTCCATCCGGTGTGGAGAGGAAGGAAATTCTTGCAACTGTGCTACCCACGAGGGAATGCACTTGGTAGGGTTGATTTCGCAGCAAGAGTTGTCTAGGTCTGACTGCTTGCTTGTGACTGTGAGAAAAGAAAGATTTGAGAGATCTTTTCTTAAAAAAACGATTATCAACAATCTTAGCTGAAGACTTTATGATTGTTATAGGACCCTAGTTTCCATTAAATCATAGATCGTTTATACTCAAACGATAAATTAAAAGCGATGTTAAGGGCATATAGCAGAGCGAATATGTTTGTTGTAAAAACCGTTGAAGTATCAGTGATGGTTTTGAAATATTTTCACTATTAGAAAGTGATTTCTCCTCGAAATACCAAGGATGGATGAAGTTAGATATAGAAATATTCTGGATGGGTACAAATTTTGCATTTTGCAGGAGATTTCCGTACTCCTGGATTCAGCCACATCGCTTATAAAGTTTAAAATTGGAACGAGTCATGGTAGGATATTAAACGACCCACCCAATCTAGATTTAAATCGTATGAAAAACATACGGACTACATTGAACACAAAGTGAAAGAACAATGGCACACCAAAATCTGACTGAATTAATGGCTGATTTATTTTAAGAATAGGTTGGTATTCACGCAAACTATTTAAGGGGAGTCTAGTTGCATTTCTAACAAAGAATTCATTAATCGATTCTTACTGAAGGCGAGGTAAATAGAATCTAGATATAACGCAGGAGGTGACCCATTCATGTGAGATATTACTTAGATTGAATGTATGTTTTTTATGAAGAACTATAAAACACACTGTAAGGTCACCTTTATTAATAAAAAATTTAAAAAAAAAAAAAACAGAATTGAATTCAAAGTTTTGATGGGAATCATTCTCATTCGCTAGAAAATGCTTTTAAAACTCCATTACCTTATTTCATCCGAAGACGAGGAATGCGGTACCATCTCGTACCGAGGAGCAACCCCTCCTCCACAGTAAGTGTTCCACTGTCCATCATCAGAAAGTGGAACACTCACGGTGGAGGCGGTGTTTTCGTGTGGGACGGAATAATGATCAACGGCTACACCCCTCCATGTTATTGATAGGGGTACTGTAACTGCATACATGTACCCAGAACAAATTCTCGAACCCTATGTGCGAATTTTAAGGGATGCCATTGCCACAGATTTTCTTTTCGTACACGACAACGCCACTGCACATGGAGCTCAAGTATTGGAGGAACAGCTTGGAACTGACTTTGGACAGTTTCAAGATATTAAATTCCTCATCCCTTGTGAGTTAAGGTCTGCGATGGTGGAAGTATGGGATTGGGGGCCACAGAATCACATAGACACTCTTATGTCGAGCATGGTTCGCCGCAATCAGGCCTGTTGAAGCATATTTCCGAGCATCTTGTGCCGAATTCTGTAATGTGACATATTTGGTAATTCTTATACAACCCTTATAAATGTCCCTTTCTAGCTGATTCCGCATTTCATCGTTATTCTATGGTACACTCGTGCAGGTTGCGATTCTCGTGAATTGCAAGCTGCACGAGTTGCACCTTTTCTACGTGTTCCGTCACTTTTGTGGACCACTGTATTATGAATGTGTTTAGCTATAATGAATTGGGTCTCCTACTTCAAATAACCAGTATGAATCACGTAAAATATTCTGGATTATCTGTTTTTACCGTATGATTTGAGAAAAAAATGATTTCGGTCAGCCTGCCTTTATTGCAAGATGCCAACTGTTGATGCACAGAGCCTGTACTAATATAAATTGGCAAGTCGAAGAGGAGAGAACACATAAAATGGTTTGACTGAAGGCTAGAATATCACTTGAATGTGACGTGAATAATTTATTTTGTGGTGTCAAATAATGGCAATAAGAGTTGAATTGATGCAGACAAAAAACCCATGAATATCAGCTTCCATTCAACGTTTGTTTTATATGAAAAACGCAAAAAAAAAAAAAAAAAAATAGCATAACTGTTTTTTTAATTTGTTTTGGTAGTTTTACTGCAGTTCTAGAAACTCGGTTTTTCCCCTTTTTAACTTGAATGCTGAATAGTTCTGAGATCAGAACTGCTTAAAGGGCGTGGAGTTGGAGGGTAGTGAAGATGGAGCAGCGTTATGCTTGAATGTGATTGAAACAGGGCTTTCTCATACTGAAGTTAGGAGGTCATTTGAAAAACGTTTACCACTTTAGGTATATTTTGTAACAGATAAGTTAAGTAGCCAGTCTATTTAATTCATAATTTCAGTCAAAGTTAAGAAAGGATGAACATGTTTATTTAACCTTTCAGAGTGAACGTCCCATGGACTTTGTAACCTTTTCCTCATGGGATCCGCTTCCCACCTTTAGAATGTAACCCACAGCCTTTTAGCCAATTACTGTCCCAGGGATGTCTCCTCAACGGAGAAATAAATTGATAATAATATTATTTCCTGTATTTTGAATTTGTTTACTTTCATTCAAGCACCTCACGGTAATGTTCTCGATTTTTATCTATATTGGAGCTATTCCATAATATTTATAATATCTTTATTGAAATCAGCGAAAATAAGTAAATTTTACATGTATGCCTAATGCAGTGCCCATAACAGCAGCAAAAATACTAGGGGTTCATCATAGAAACGAACTAAAACTCTAACAACAAATAAATAAGTTATAAACACATTAAACCAGTTTTTTATTTCAATATCAACTAACCAATCAAGGAAAAATAGTGACAGTCACTCGTTTGAAGATGAGAGCTGCTCCCTTATGATACGTCTTCTGTAGGCTTTGTTCTCAATGAATTTCTTGTAGTCAGAATCCATATCTTGGACGTTTTGGAGCATCTCCATTGGCAGGAATCTGTCGCTCTTCCTGAGCTTCCACGCCACGGACTGTAAAGAAGGGAGGGCCCTTAAGGGTCTCGGGGGGAGGATTCTGCAACTACAAATCTGTCAAAAACTTGGCGTGTTGATTTCACCCGCTATCATTTTAATGGTGACGAGTAAGCGGAGGGTGAAGATCCGTTCTGAGACTTTTCTGTAGTTTAGAAGTTTGGTCATTTCTGAAGTGTGTGTGTGTGAGGGGTGGAAGCTTATGCTTGAAGAGCACCCACCGAAGAAGCCAGTACTCATCAGATGAGATGATTTTTAGCGTGGTTTGTGCTGCCGACGCCCAGATTTCAGATCCGTAAATAATGACTGGCTGAAGAAACTGGTAAATATATTGAATGGTGTACTGGGATTCTGTGACATGAAGGAGGTGTTGTTTGGCAAGCCATCTGGATCGGCAGAGCTTGTTGTGAATATCTGCCACATGGTGTTTAAAGCTAAGCTTAGGGTCAAAGATGACCCCGCGATCTCTGTGCTTGGTTACTGGAGGAATGGAGGTTCCATGGATTTTCAGGTATAGTTGAGTTGGGTGTGATTTTAGTGAGAACACCATTTGTGCCGATTTATTTAGGTTAATCTGGAGAGAGAGAGCTGCTCAGTACGAAACTAGAGCTTTTAGGCTGTTATTGATGGTGTCGGAAGCAGCCTCAGGTTGGTCGGTCCCTTGAATTCGATAGAGGAGCTTCAAATCATCTGCATAGCTGAGAAAATCCATTTCCTGGCATAGGAATGAGTGGATGGCAGCAGTAAAGAGGAGCCCAGACAGAACTCCACCCTGGGGAACACCTACACTGACTTTCCTAGTGAAGGATTTTTTATTCACTGCCAGGTGAAGAACCCTGGAAGTAAGAATCGACTTTAAGAATTCAAAGATATTTCTTTTTAATCTGGTATCCCTCCTCACAAAGCTGAAGGAGGGGCTGGATGTCAATGCAGTCGAAGGCAGACTGGATATCTAGATAAACAATTGCCATCTCCTCCCTGTCTTGTACCGCCTGCAGAATGGTCTTAGTGGTTGCCAGCAGGTCAGTAATGGTGGACCTGCGTTTCAGTGCATAATGGATAAATTGTGAATTGCACGGAACGACCTGGTCTGCTAAGATGGGAAGAAGGCACTTCTCCATTACTTTGATGATGCATGACGCTTTCATAATTGGCCTAAACTGTGATAAGGTAGCTCCATGTGTTTTTGGAATTGCCCGAATTATATATTGGTTCCAGGCTGTTGAGAAACTTTGAGTTGTGAGAATTCCATTTAGGATTCCTAGAAGCGCATCTATGATGAAAACGCTTACACTCTTAAGAATAAATTGTGGGCTCCCATCAAATCCAGCACATGATGTTGGTGGGAAACTATTGATGGCCTGGATGAGCTCTCCTTTTGTAATGATGATGGATGTGAGGGTATTTCGCTGACAACTGTTGTGAAGGTTCTTGCAGTCTGACGCAGACTTGGTTTTGAATCTTGTAATGTATTCAAGCCATTCGATCGGATTAATTTGCTGAGGAAAATCATCGTGTCCTGCCTTAAACGGTGTCTTCCCTACCTTGAGTGTTTTATCAATGTAGGCTTTCATGGCTTTAGATTTACATCTGTTAAACTGAGCATGGGTTCTTGAGTATGCTATCCTGTATATTGGGTCTGATGTGGCTTTCCATTTTGCATGAAGCGTTTGATTATTCTGAAATTCGAGGGTTAGAGCTGTTGGTTCCACCATGCTTTGCTCCGGCGAGAAATGGACAACACTGTCTTTTACGCTGCAGATCGAGCAATGGAATTCAGCAAGCAGGTAAGAAAGTGCAGTCCGAGCTGTGGATGACATTGGTTTAGGGCATCCCAAGGAAAGATGGATGCTGCAAAGCAGCATTTCTGTGGATCGAGGAGTGAAGGACTAATCAGTTTTCTTAACTGCTCCTTTCTCTATAGTTTGTGTGTATTCCCGCTCGGAATATAAGCAGACGTTTTTAATATATTAATTTAAAAGTCTTTTTGGATCGTACATCATTTCAAGCAGAGCCCTACAAGATAACTAAGTGATTAGTTCTCTTAAGTATTCTCACCATCACACAAAAGACTGTAGATATCCCGATAGCCGAATTGGTACAACTTTTAACAGAACACTGTGAGATGTGTAAAAGAATTACTCAGTTGTAAGGATAGGTTATTTTAGGATATGTGCTGAAGGACATTAGCCAGGGCAAGTTAATAGATATATAATTTTGGAAGGGAATACATGTATATTGCTTGATAGGCTACAATATGTTTTGGATGGGAATTAGAAGTGAGTGATACCTGTTAATAAACATTGTGATAAGTAAATGAATAAGTATTGAATTTTGTAAAGGAATAGAACGGAATTGATATTTGTTATTAATGGATTTAAGTGATGCATGATCAAATATATGTAGGAAATAATAGAAATGGATTGATATTTGTTATTAATGGTTTTAACTGATGCATGATTAAAATATATATATATAAGAAGATGAGACTAGATCATGTCATATGTTTGGGTTTAATCATTTTTGGTTTTGATCTATTCATGTAAATATGTACAATGAACTGAATTTTATATACATATATATTTATTTAGTCTCTAATCTTAATTGTATAAGCGCATCAGCCAATTTTGTTAGTCTGAGATGTTTCCAGTTTCACAGAGACGTGATTTCTTTTAAAATTCTTTTAATAAAGTTATTTTCTTCTAAAACGAGAAAAGTTACGATACCGAAATCGAGTGTCAGGGCTCAAAAATAAACCTAGAAGTGCAAACATTGAATAATATTTACATGAATCGTATATTTTACAATTTGTCCATCACTCCCGCGTCCTAATTCATAAATTTACTGAAGGCGTTAACTTTCAATCCGCTTACATATTCCTCTCCACTTCATCAAATTTAATCCCTCGCCACACCTCTCCTTCATATGTCCGATTGGCATTTCAATGACTTCAACCACATTGTAAGTCCTGAAAGGGTTACAATGATCCAAATGATGGTGCCCCTGTTCGAGTGGAAAGAAACCATCAATGAAGTTTTGCATGGCCCGATCGATGAGTGGTGAATGTGAACCCTGCCATCTGTCACTGGACATAAGTCCATTTGTGTCAATGGCCAAATCAATGTTCATTCTCATCTTTCTTAATCCATGCATCGTTTGGTGACTGAAGCCACAAAACGCCTACCTACAATACCCCTCACCTCACCTCTCCTAAATGGTATGTAGAAAGTGTGGATCGCTATCAGCAATCAACTGCAGTTGATCCCTAACTAGTGGAATAGGTGACTGGTAAGCAACTGACTGGTACGGCCATCTTTTGAAATCTGTTTAAATATAATTAAACCCTACCAACTTCTTAAATTATCAGCTAATTCAAACCAGTCAGCCTATTTCATCCACCGTTTCAGTTGGAGTTATCAGAGAAGAGCACTCCTATTTATATCCAGACAATAATAAACTCAATATGACGTAACAGATCATGGAAATGCCATTCGATATGACTGAAGTTGAAGTATTCAGAATATTATTTTAACAGTTAAGTCACTACCCTAAACAATGACCCCTAAACAATGCAGTACCAGGAAGTTCCTCAAAAAGTTTCAGTTTTCCGAGGTAATAGTCAACGATACACTATCTCATGATGTGTACCAAATAATGGAAAAACCTTAGAAGTTTGCCAATGTTTTTAAAATTGTCATAGTTATCACAGCGTTTCAACTTGAATCCATTCAACTAGGTGATGTCCGGAATATACAGTCGAATTCATTGCAGATCGACTTCATGTTGACTCAACGAATGAAGGTTTTAGGAATCTGCCCACAGATGGAAAGGAAGATGTTGTCGACGGTTTTGTTCGGGAAAACCCTGAGTAATCTCTCGTTAGAAATGTAATTCAAGCTTATGTAAGTGTTAACTAGAATACAACATAGTCTTTTAACAGGATGTTTGGCTCGTAGTGAGAGATAAAGGGAAAATGTTTCGTTTGCAACAAGAGAATCGTCACGTTTCTTCAAATTTTGCTGTTTGTTTGTTAGTTATTTGTTTTTAAGGACCATTAGCAACTAAGGCCATATTGCTCAGGGGATATGCGGTGGTCATTCCCTGACCTTTCCACAACCTCTCTATTTGGTGGTCACGGGCTCGAATCCCGGTGTAATGAAGAAACGTGTACTACACACTGTTGCTCCTGCCCACCTGGCTACGGAGGCGCCTCAAAGTTTGCAATAATTCTGATCATGTGAAGGTTTCTTGAAGAGCCACTACTGCACTCAGGGCAGAAGGGGGTCATGCGTCTGTTCTGTGCATATTTTATCCGCTACTGATATTATGGTAACCTTGCTGCTTCTTGATGCTTGGGCAAACATTCCCCTTCACCTGTTCGACAACTAAAAACGATTCATTTCATTCAGCTACTAATTACATGCTGATTTTCGGTAGACAGAAAGTCATCTTAAATGATTGCTAACTTGATCCTGCAAGACTGAATTTTCAAACATCGCCGACATTTTTTCCATCTGCTTCCAATCTCTTATTGTTTTCATCACAAGTCTATACTTCTCCCTGTTATTTCCTTTGTACATTGGAATAACAGCGATAACTTTGTTTCTTGCGCTACTCCTTTGTGGAATTTTAACTTCGGCGTAAGAAACTGAACGTAATTGCAAAGTTTCAACGAAACTCTGAGTACTTACAAATAACACCCCTTTCCACTATTCAGCAGTAGTCGGCTAATACGGCGGCACTCCATTTGCTTTTTATCTTTCTTCCGTTGCTGTGATGTCTTGATGGAACCGCTCACCATATTCGTCGCTGAAGGCACAACAGTTCGGCGAGAAGAAATCGACGTGTGCAAGAAATGCATCTTCAATGACGCCTCCAGTTTGTCCTAAGAAGTAATGAGATCTTCCACAAGCTGCTTGTACACTGAAATCACAGAATTAATGGGATACTTGGTTTCTGCGCAACACAACGCTGGTACCCTTTATCGCTAGTGCACGAACTCACCGCTTGACAGGTACATAGATACGCTGCATCACTGGATTCACGTAGACGGCAATTCGATGTCAGTATGGATAAACGTCGTGAGTTAACCGACATTGAAAGAGAGATGATAGTGGGTCCCCGACGCATGGGTCACTCTATTCCATCTTTAGTTTTTGAGCGTCGATGCGGACGCAAACTGTATGTGCTCCGTGTTTGCGTTTAATAGTGAAAGAAATTTTCTATGAACAGTTCCACATGATCCTAAGTATACCAGTCACCTAGTGATACTCTTTGTTGACCTGTTTCTTAATCAGGTAATTATTTATCATTTTTATATTAATAGTAATTGAACTATGGACGCTGTCCATAAAACCACCTGACCTTGTTTCAAGGTTATCGTTGATCCTGCATGAAGAGAGCTATTTGACCAGTTAGTCTCAGGAGTCGGAAACGGCCGCTACCCTTCCTCAGGGACTTTTTTAATCTTTTAATTCAGCAATAACAGGAAGCTGCTTGCTAACGGCAATGATGACTAAGAACACAACACTCGCAGTAACTGCTGGCACATGTGACCTCTGTCATACTTCTGCAGACGAAACCTTAATCTACAGCAAATCAAAGCACAGAATATGCCTGTTATGCTTGGGGTATTGAAGCCTCTCTCGCTTGTCACTGTACAAAAGGAAAGGGTTTCTGGGAAAATGTTCTGTAAAGGGAAAACAAATAGGAACCACAGCAGCGGACAATAGGAAGGATGATTCCGGTTTGGCACCCAACTTGGTGTTGGGTACCAAACGGGAAAATGCCCAGACTACCAGTCAAAACAGTTCGAATAGGAAGAAAAACACTTGGACGGGCACGGCACTAGTTTCGAAGCTTCAGCCTTTCAAACCGGTTTGTTCATCACACCGAGTACAGGTTTTGATTTTGCAGAACATTTTTCAGGAACTCTAAAGATTTCCATTCTCCTGTACTCCAGTATTCAGCCACATCGCTTATAACGTTTAAAATTGGCACGAGTTATGGTATTTAATCTAGCCACCCAATCTAGATTTAAATCCTATGGAAAACACAGGGACTACCTTGAACACAAAGTGAAAGCACAATGGCACACCAAAATCTGACTGAATTATGGGCTCATTTGTTTTAAGACTAGCCTAATATTCACGCAAACTGTTTAAGGGGGTCTAGTTGAATCTCTAACAAAGAATTCGTTAATAGATTCTTACTGCGAGGTAAATGAATCTAGATTTGAGGCAGAGAGGTGACCCATTCTTAGATTGAATGTATGTTTTTTTCATAAAACACACTGTAAGGTCACCTTTATTAATACAAATTTAAAAAAAATAAATAAAAATTAAAAGTGAATTCAAAATTTTAATGGCAATCATTCTCGTCACTACAAAATGCTTTTAAAACTCCATTACAATGTCAAAGGAGTTTAGTATTATATTATTGAATTCGTCTTATAATTGGATTCATCTTCCATTTAATCTGGGAAGAATGACATTAACTGACACTGTACTAATTCTTCCTTCATTTTAGAGCGTCGATGCTTAAACCAAAGTAACCTTTTTTGTTTCTTAATCACCAGTTTTGCGAAATTCCATGGTTGTTCCCGAATGTCCACTTGAATCCAAACTGCTCAGGGACATCTAGGATCATTTCCTACTGGTTTCAGTGAACAGTGTAGCTCATTGCGATGTCCTGGAATGTTGGAGAATATCACAACTGATGGAATTGAAATTGTTACCATCTGTGACTACTATCACATTTGGAACAAACCTTTGTTACAGGAATAAATGTGATTGAAGGTTTAGGAAACGTTAAATTTGTTTTCTTACCGCACCTGTACATATTTCGGTGAGGTGAACATTGCACAGCCACTCCGCTCAAAACTGAATTTAATTTTGATCCCTTTGAACTATATCTTCTCATTATTCTAAATGTCAACCTAAGATGGCAAAATTTGAAATATTCTAATATAAAATCATAATTACATGTATGGAAAAATTTTGTATTCAACCTTTCAGAGTGAACGTCCCATGGACTTTGTAACCTTTTCCTCATGGGATCCGCTTCACACCTTTAGAATGTAACCCACAGCCTTTTAGCCAATGGCTGTCCCAGGGATGTCTCCTCAACGGAGAAATAAATTGATAATAATAATATTTCCTGTATTTTGAATTTATTGTTTCCTTTCATTCAAGCACCTCACGGTAATGTTCTGGTTTTTTGTCTATATTGCAGCTACTCCATAATATTTATAACATCTTTATTGCAATCAGCGAAAATAAGTAAATTTTACATGTATGCCTAACAGCAGCAAAAATACTAGGGGTTCAACACAGAAACGAACTAAAACTATAACAACAAAAAAAAAGTTATAAACACATGAAAACACTTTTTTTTTTCAATATCAACAAACCAATCAAGGAAAAATAGTGACAGTCACTCGGTGAAGATGAGAGCTGCTCCCTGATGATACGTCTTCTGTAGGCTTTGTCCTCAATGAATTTCTTGTAGTCAGCAGCCAAATCTTGGACGTTTTGAAGCATCTCCATTGGCAGTAATCTGTCGCCCTTCCTGAGCCTCCACGCCACGGACTGTAAAGAAGGGAGGGCCCCTTAAGGGTCTCGTGGGAATTCACCTTCATTTTACAGCGTCGATGCTTAAACCAAAATAACCTTTTTTGTTTCATAATCACCAGTTTTGCAAAGTTCCATGGTTTTCCAGAATGTCTACTTCAATCCAAACTACACAGGGACATCTAGGATCATTTACTACTGGTTTCAGTGAACAATATAGCTCATTGCAATTTCCTGGAACGTTGGAGAATATCACAACTGATGGAATTGAAATTGAATTGACAATTGAATTGAATTGAAATGGAACTGAATTGACAATTCTGCCAAAACCATGCCGTGTTGATTTCACCCGCTATCATTTTAATGGTGACGAGTAAGCGGAGGGTGAAGATCCGTTCTGAGACTTTTCTGTAGTTCAGAAGTTTGGTCATTTCTGAAGTGTGTGTGTGTGTGAGAGGAGTGGAAGCCTGTGCTTGAAGAGCACCCACGGAAGAAGCCAGTACTCATCAGATGAGATGATTTTTAGCGTGGTTTTTGCTGCTGACGCCCAGATTTCAGATACGTAGGTAATGACTGGCTGAAGAAACTGGTAAATATATTGAATGGTGTACTGGGATTCTGTGACATGAAGGAGGTGTTGTTTGGCAAGCCATCTGGATCGGCAAAGCTTGTTGTGAATATCTGCCACATGCTGTTTAAAGCTAAGCTTAGGGTCAAAGATGACCCCGAGATCTCTGTGCTTGGTTACTGGAGGAATGGAGGTTCCATGGATTTTCAGGTATAGTTGAGTTAGGTGTGATTTTAGTGAGAACACCATTTGTGCCGATTTATTTGGGTAAATCTGGAGAGAGAATTGTGTTGATGGTGTCGGAAGCAGTCTCAGGTTGGTCGGTCCCTTGAATTCAATAGAGGAGCTTCAAATCATCCGCATAGCTGAGAAAATCCATTTCCTGGCATAGGAATGGGTGGATGGCAGCAGTAAAGAGGAGCCCAGACAGAACTCCACCCTGGGAAACACCTACACTGACTTTCCTAGTGAAGGATTTTTATTCACTGCCAGGTGAAGAACCCTGGAAGTAAGAAGCGACTTTAAGAATTCAAAGATATTTCTTTTTAATCTGGTATCCCTCCTCACAAAGCTGAAGGAGGGGCTGGATGTCAATGCAGTCGAAGGCAGACTGGATATCTAGATAAACAATTGCCATCTCCTCCCTGTCTTGTAGGGCCTGCAGAATGGTCTTAGTGGTTGCCAGCAGGTTAGTAATGGTGGACCTGCGTTTCAGTGCATAACGGATAAATTGTGAATTGCACGGAAGAACCTGGTTGGTTAAGATGGGAAGAAGGCACTTCTCCATAACTTTGAGGATGCATGACGCTTTCATAATTGGCCTAAACTGTGATAATAAGGTAGCTCCATGTGTTTTTGGATTTGCCCGAATTATATATTGGTTCCAGGCTGTTGAGAAACTTTGAGTTGTGAGAATTCCATTTAGGATTCCTAGAAGCGCATCTATGATGAAAACACTTACGCTCTTAAGAATAAATTGTGGGCTCCCATCAAATCCAGCACATGATGTTGGTGGGATACTATTGATGGCCTGGATGAGCTCTCCTTTTGTAATGATGATGGATGTGAGGGTATCTCGCTGACAACTGTTGTGAAGGTTCTTGCAGTCTGACGCAGACTTGGTCTTGAATCTTGTAATGTATTCAAGCCATTCGATCGGATTAATTTGCTGAGGAAAATCATCGTGTCCTGCCTTAAACGGTGTCTTCCCTACCTTGAGTGTTTTAACAATGTAGGCTTTCATGGCTTTAGATTTACATCTGTTAAACTGAGCATGGGTTCATGAGTATGCTATCCTGTCTATTGGGTCTGATGTGGCTTTCCATTTTGCATGAAGCCTTTGCTTATTCTGAAATTCGAGGGTTAGAGCTGTTGGTTCCACCATGCTTTGCTCCGGCGAGAAATGGACAACACTGTCTTTTACGCTGCAGATCGAGCAATGGAATTCAGCAAGCAGGTAAGAAAGTGCAGTCCGAGCTGTGGATGACATCGGTTTAGGGCATCCCAAGGAAAGATGGATGCTGCAAAGCAGCATTTCTGTGGATCGAGGAGTGAAGGACTAATCAGTTTTCTTAACTGCTCCTTTCTCTATAGTTTGTGTGTATTCCCTCTCGGAATATAAGCAGACGTTTTTAATATATTAATTTAAAAGTCTTTTTGGATCGTACATCATTTCAAGCAGAGCCCTACAAGATAACTAAGTGATTAGTTCTCTTACGTATTCTCAGCATCACACAAACGACTGTAGATATCCCGATAGCCGAATTGGTAGAACCTTTAACAGAACACTGTGAGATGTGTAAAAGAATTACTCAATTGTAAGGATAGGTTATTTTAGGATATGTGCTGAAGGACATTAGCCAGGGCAAGTTAATAGATATATAAATAATTTTGGAAGGGAATACATGTATATAAAATATTTGAAGTAATTGATGCCTTGTTTATAATTGCTTGATAGGCTACAATTAAATATGTTTTGGATGGGAATTAGAAGTGAGTGATACCTGTTAATAATCATTGTGATAAGTAAATTAATAAGTATTGAATTTTGTAAAGGAATAGAACGGAATTGATATTCGTTATTAATGGATTTAAGTGATGCATGATCAAATATATGTAGGAAATAATAGAAATGGATTGATATTTGTTATTAATGGTTTTAACTGATGCATGATTAAAATATATATATATATATATATATAAGAAGATGACACTAGATCATGTTGTCATATGTTTGGGTTTAATCATTTTTGGTTTTGATCTATTCATGTAAATATGTACAATGAACTGAATTTTATATACATATTATTTAGCCTCTAATCTTAATTTTATAAGCGCATCAGCCAATTTTGTTAGTCTGATATGTTTCCAGTTTCACCGAGACGTTATTTCTTTTAAAATTCTTTTAATGAAGTTATTTTCTTCTAAAACGAGAAATGTTACGATACCGAAATCGAGTGTCAGGGCTCAAAAATAAATCTAGAAGTGCAAACATTGAATAATATTTACATGAATCGTATATTTTACAATTTGTCCATCACTCCCGCGTCCTAATTCATAAATTTACTGAAGGCGTTAACTTTCAATCCGCTTACATATTCCTCTCCACTTCATCAAATTTAATCCCTCGCCACACCTCTCCTTCATATGTCCGATTGGCAATTCAATGACTTCAACCGCATTGTAAGTCCTGAAAGGGTTACAATGATCCAAATGATGGTGCCCCTGTTCGAGTGGAAAGAAACCATCAATGAAGTTTTGCATGGCCCGATCGATGAGTGGTGATTGTGAACCCTGCCATCTGTCACTGGACATAAGTCCATTTGTGTCAATGGCCAAATCAATGTTCATTCTCATCTTTCTTAATCCATGCATCGTTTGGTGACTGAAGCCACAAAACGCGTACCTACAATACCCCTCACCTCACCTCTCCTAAATGGTATGTAGAAAGTGTGGATCGCTATCAGCAATCAACTGCAGTTGATCCCTAAGTAGTGGAATAGGTGACTGGTAAGCAACTGACTGGTACGGCCATCTTTTGAAATCTGTTTAAATATAATTAAACCCTACCAACTTCTTAAATTATCAGCTAATTCAAACCATTCAGCCTATTTCATCCACCGTTTCAGTTGGAGTTATCAGAGAAGGGCACTCCTATTTATATCCAGACAATAATAAACTCAATATGACGTAACAGATCATGGAAATGCCATTCGATATGACTGAAGTTGAAATATTCAGAATATTATTTTAACAGTTAAGTCATTACCCTAAACAATGACCCCTTAACAATGCAGTACCAGGAAGTTCCTCAAAAAGTTTCAGTTTTCCGAGGTAATAGTCAACGATACACTATCTCATGATGTGTACCAAATAATGGAAAAACCTTAGAAGTTTGCCAATGTTTTTAAAATTGTCATAGTTATCACAGCGTTTCAACTTGAATCCATTCAACTAGGTGATGTCCTGAATATACAGTCGAATTCATTGCTGATCGACTTCATGTTGACTCAACGAATGAAGGTTTTAGGAATCTGCCCACAGATGGAAAGGAAGATGTTGTCGACAGTTTTGTTCGGGAAAACCCTGAGTAATCTCTCGTTAGAAATGTAATTCAAGCTTACGTAAGTGTTTGCTAGAATACAACATAGTCTTTTAACAGGATGTTTGGCTCGTAGTGAGAGATAAAGGGAAAATGTTTCGTTTGCAACAAGAGAATCGTCACGTTTCTTCAAATTTTGCTGTTTGTTTGTTAGTTATTTGTTTTTAAGGACCATTAGCAACTAAGGCCATATTGCGCAGGGGATATGCGGTGGTCATTCCCTGACCTTACCACAACCTCTCTATTTGGTGGTCACGGGCTCGAATCCCGGTGTAAAGAAGAAACGTGTACTACACACTGTTGCTCCTGCCCACCTAGCTACGGAGGCGCCTCAAAGTTTGCAATATATAAATAATTCTGATCATGTGAAGGTTTCTTGAAGAGCCACTACTGCACTCAGGGCAGAAGGGGGTCATGCGTCTTTTCTGTGCGTATTTTATCCGCTACTGATATTATGGTAACCTTGCTGCTTCTTGATGCTTGGGCAAACATTCCCCTTCACCTGTTCGACAACTAAAAACGATTCATTTCATTCAGCTACTAATTACATGCTGATTTTCGGTAGACAGAAAGTCATCTTAAATGATTGCTAACTTGATCCTGCAAGACTGAATTTTCAAACATCGCCGACATTTTTTCCATCTGCTTCCAATCTCTTATTGTTTTCATCCCAAGTCTATACTTCTCGCTGTTATTTCCTTTGTACATTGGAGTAACAGCGATTACTTTGTTTCTTGCGCTACTCCTTTGTAGAATTTTAACTTCGGCGTAAGAAACTGAACGTAACTGCAAAGTTTCAACAAAACTCTGAGTACTTACAAATAACACCCCTTTTCACTATTCAGCAGTAGTCGGCTAATACGGCGGCACTCCATTTGCTTTTTATCTTTCTTCCGTTGCTGTGGTGTCGTGATGGAACCGCTCACCATATTCGTCGCTGAAGGCACAACAGTTTGGCGAGAAGAAATCGACGTGTGCAAGAAATGCATCTTCAATGACGCCTCCAGTTTTTCTTAAGAAGTAATGAGATCTTCCACAAGCTGCTAGTACACTGTTGCTTGTTTTCTGTATTTATAAATGATATTGATGATGGTATATCGGGATTAATGTCCAAGTTTGCAGACGATACAAAGGTTGGCAGGGTTGTCAAGGACACTACTGACACTATGCTGCTGCAACAGGATCTGGAAAGGATGAGCAGATGGGCTGAGAGGTGGCAAATGAAGTTTAACATTGACAAATGTAAAGTACTACACATGGGAAACAGCAACCCCAGAGCAACGTTTCAACTCTGTGGTACAACACTGACAGTGTTAGAGAATGAAAGGGACTTGGGGGTGGTTGTGCAGGCAGATATGAAGTTCTCTGAGCAGTGCAGACGGGCTGCAAGAGTAGCTCATGGAGTATTGTCAATGATATACAGGAATTTTTCCAGCAGGGATAAGGAGGTGATTATTCCATTGTGTAAGGCGATGGTCAGGCCACACGTAGAGTACTGTATACAGGTCTGGAGGCCTCATTTCAAGAAGGATGTAGAGCTGCTGGAACGAGTACAGAGAAGGGCAACAAGATTAGTGAATGGAACAAAGGGGTGCTCTTACGAAGAAAGGCTTAAGTTTTGCAAATTACAGTGTCTGGAGACTAGGCACCAGTGAGGTGAACTGATAGAGGTGTATAAAGCCTTGAATGGTTTAAGCATGCTCAATGCTGATGGGATTCTTCCTCTAGCTCAGAAAAATCACCTGAGAGGGCATAAATTCAAATTGAGGAAAGACAGATGTAGGACAGACGTGCGGAAATTTGCCTTTAGCCAGCGGGTGGTTGGTTGGTGGAACAGACTTCCATCCCTTGTGGTGGAGGTTGATAGCCTAAATAAGTTTAAGGCTCAGCTGGACAGGTATTTTGAACGAACAGAGGGGTGAAGTGGAAGTGGGTTTTTTTTTTTTTTTTTTTGGCTGATGCTGCATAAGCTTGCTTTCTTGCATCAAATGCCTCTACTAATGCTAATGCTAATACACTGAAATCACAGAATTAATGGGATACTTGGTTTCTGCGCAACACAACGCTGGTACCCTTATCGCTAGTGCACGAACTCACCGCTTGGCAGGTATATAGATACGCTGCATCACTGAATTCACGTAGACGGCAATTCGATGTGAGTATGGATAAACGTCGTGAGTTAACCGACCTTGAAAGAGGGATGATAGTGGGTCCCCGACGCATGGGTCACTCTATTCCCTCTTTAGTTCTTCAGCGTCGATGCGGACGCAAACTGTATGTGCTCCGTGTTTGCGTTTAATAGTGAAAGAAATTATCTATGAACAGTTCCACATGATCCTAAGTATACCAGTCACATAGTGATACTCTTTGTTGACCTATGTCTTAATCAGGTAATTATTTATCATTTTTATATTAATAGTAATTGAACTATGGACGCTGTCCATAAAACCGCCTGACCTTGTTTCAAGGTTATCGTTTATCCTGCATGAATAGAGCTATTTGACCAGTTAGTCTCAGGAGTCGAAAACGGCCGCTACCCTTCCTCAGGGACTCTTTAAATCTCTTAATTCAGCAATAACAGGAAGCTGCTTGCTAACGGCAATGATGACTAAGAACTCAACACTCGCAGTAACTGCTGGCACATGTGACCTCTGTCATACTTCTGCAGACGAAACCTTAATCTACAGCAAATCAAAGCACAGAATATGCCTGTTATGCTTGGGGTATTCAAGTCTCTCTCGCTTGTCACTGCACAAAAGGAAAGGGTTTCTGGGAAAATGTTGTGTAAAGGGAAAACAAATAGGAACCACAGCAGCGGACAGTAGGAAGGATGATTCCGGTTTGGCACCCAACTTGGTGTTGGGTACCAAACGGGAAAATGCCCAGACTACCAGTCAAAACAGTTCGAATAGGAAGAAAAACACTTGGACGGGCACCGCACTAGTTTCGAAGCTTCTGCCTTTCAAACCAGTTGGTTCATCACACCGAGTACAGGTTTTGATTTTGCAGAACATTTTTCAGGACTCTCCATTCTCCTGTACTCCAGTATGCAGCCACATCGCTTATAACGTTTAAAATTGGCACGAGTTATGGTATTTAATCTAGCCACCCAATCTAGATTTAAATCCTATGGAAAACATAGGGACTACCTTGAACACAAAGTGAAAGCACAATGGCACACCAAAATCTGACTGAATTATGGGCTCATTTGTTTTAAGACTAGCCTAATATTCACGCAAACTGTTTAAGGGGGTCTACTTGAATCTCTAACAAAGAATTCGTGAATAGATTCTTACTGAAGGCGAGGTAAATGAATCTAGATTTGAGGCAGAGAGGTGACCCATTCTTAGATTGAATGTATGTTTTTTATAAAACACACTGTAAGGTCACCTTTATTAATACAAATTTTAAAAAAATAAATAAAAATTAAAAGTGAATTCAAAATTTTAATGGCAATCATTCTCGTCACTACAAAATGCTTTTAAACCTCCATTACAATGTCAAAGGAGTTTAGTATTATATTATTGAATTCGTCTTATAATTGGATTCATCTTCCATTTAATCTTGGAAGAATGACATTAACTGACACTGTATTAATTCTTCCTTCATTTTACAGCGTCGATGCTTAAACCAAAGTAACCTTTTTTGTTTCTTAATCACCAGTTTTGCGGAATTCCATGGTTGTTCCAGAATGTCCACTTGAATCCAAACTGCTAATGGACATCTAGGATCATTTGCTACTGGTTTCAGTGAACAGTGTAGCTCATTACGATGTCCTGGAATGTTGGAGGATATCACAACTGATGGAATTGAAATTGTTACCATCTGTGACTACTATCACATTTGGAACAAGCCTTTGTTACAGGAATAAATGTGATTGAAGGTTTAGGAAACGTTAAATTTGTTTTCTTACCGCACCTGTACATATTTCGGTGAGGTGAACATTGCACAGCCACTCCGCTCAAAACTGAATTTAATTTTGATCCCTTTGAACTATATCTTCTCATTATTCTAAATGTCAACCTAAGATGGCAAAATTTGAAATATTCTAATATAAAATCATAATTACATGTATGGCAAAATTTTGTATTCAACTTTTCAGAGTGAACGTCCCATGGACTTTGCAACCTTTTCCTCATGGGATCCGCTTCACACCTTTAGAATGTAACCCACAGCCTTTTAGCCAATGGCTGTCCCAGGGATGTCTCCTCAACGGAGAAATAAATTGATAATAATAATATTTCCTGTATTTTGAATTTATTGTTTCCTTTCATTCAAGCACCTCACGGTAATGTTCTGGTTTTTTGTCTATATTGCAGCTACTCCATAATATTTATAACATCTTTATTGCAATCAGCGAAAATAAGTAAATTTTACATGTATGCCTAACAGCAGCAAAAATACTAGGGGTTCAACACAGAAACGAACTAAAACTATAACAACAAAAAAAAAGTTATAAACACATGAAAACAGTTTTTTTTTTTCAATATCAACAATCAAGGAAAAATAGTGACAGTCACTCGGTGAAGATGAGAGCTGCTCCCTGATGATACGTCTTCTGTAGGCTTTGTCCTCAATGAATTTCTTGTAGTCAGCAGCCAAATCTTGGACGTTTTGAAGCATCTCCATTGGCAGTAATCTGTCGCCCTTCCTGAGCCTCCACGCCACGGACTGTAAAGAAGGGAGGGCCCCTTAAGGGTCTCGGGGGAATTCACCTTCATTTTACAGCGTCGATGCTTAAACCAAAATAACCTTTTTTGTTTCATAATCACCAGTTTTGCAAAATTCCATGGTTTTCCAGAATGTCCACTTCAATCCAAACTACACAGGGACATCTAGGATCATTTCCTACTGGTTTCAGTGAACAATATAGCTCATTGCAATTTCCTGGAATGTTGGAGAATATCACAACTGATTGAATTGAAATTGAATTGACAATTGAATTGAATTGAAATGGAACTGAATTGACAATTCTGCCAAAAACGTGCCATGTTGATTTCACTCGCTATCATTTTAATGGTGACGAGTAAGCGGAGGGTGAAGATCCGTTCTGAGACTTTTCTGTAGTTCAGAAGTTTGGTCATTTCTGAAGTGTGTGCGTGTGGGTGTGTGTGAGGAGTGGAAGCCTGTGCTTGAAGAGCACGCACGGTTTGATTTTTGATTTGATTTGAGTTTTATTGGCGCATAAGCAGCTGAGGCTATAATGCGCCAGCACCCACGGAAGAAGCCAGTACTCATCAGATGAGATGATTTTTGGCGTGGCTTTTGCTGCTGACGCCCAGATTTCAGATCCGTAAGTAATGACTGGCTGAAGAAACTGGTAAATATATTGAATGGTGTACTGGGATTCTGTGACATGAAGGAGGTGTTGTTTGGCAAGCCATCTGGATCGGCAAAGCTTGTTGTGAATATCTGCCACATGGTGTTTAAAGCTAAGCTTAGGGTCAAAGATGACCCCAAGATCTCTGTGCTTGGTTACTGGAGGAATGGAGGTTCCATGGATTTTCAGGTATAGTTGAGTTGGGTGTGATTTTAGTGAGAACACCATTTGTGCCGATTTATTTGGGTTAATCTGGAGAGAGAATTGTGCTCAGTACGTAACTAGAGCTTTTAGGCTGTTGTTGATGGTGTCGGAAGCAGTCTCAGGTTGGTCGGTCCCTTGAATTCGATAGAGGAGCTTCAAATCATCTGCATAGCTGAGAAAATCCATTTCCTGGCATAGGAATGGGTGGATGGCAGCAGTAAAGAGGAGCCCAGACAGAACTCCACCCTGGGGAACACCTACACTGACCTTCCTAGTGAAGGATTTTTATTCACTGTCATGTGAAGAACCCTGGAAGTAAGAAGTGACTTTAAGAATTCAAGGATATTTCCTTTAATCTGGTATCCCTCCTCACAAAGCTGAAGGAGGGGCTGGATGTCAATGCAGTCGAAGGCAGACTGGATATCTAGATAAACAATTGCCATCTCCTCCCTGTCTTCTAGGGCCTCCAGAATGGTCTTAGTGGTTGCCAGCAGGTTGGTGATGGTGGACCTATGTTTGTGCATAAAGGATAAATTGTGAATTGCATGGAAGAACCTGGTTGGTTAAGATGGGAAGAAGGCACTTCATAACTTAAGGATGCATGACGCTTTCATAATTGGCCTGAACTGTGATAATAAGGTAGCTCCATGTGTTTTTAGAATTTCCCGAACTATATATTGGTTCCAGACTGTTGAGAAACTTTGAGTTGTGAGAATTCCATTTAGGATTCCTAGAAGCGCATCTATGATGAAAACACTTACGCTCTTAAGGGTAAATTGTGGGATCCCATCAAATCCAGCATATGATGTTGGTGGGATACTATTGATGGCCTGGATGAGCAATGGAATTCAGCTAGCAGGTAAGAAAGTGCAGTCCGAGCTGTTGGTGACATTGGTTTAGGGCATCCCAAGGAAACATGGATGCTGCAAAGCAGCATTTCTGTGGATCGAGGGGTGAAAGACTAATCACAGTTTTCTTAACTGCTCCTTTCTCTATACTCTGCTTCTTTCTCTATAGTTTCTGTGTGTATTCCCTCTCGGAACATAAGCAGACTTTTTTAATATATTAATTTAAAAGTCTCTTTGGATCGTCCATCATTTTAAAGCATTTCTGAAAATTCGCTCTTCGTAAGTAATTTGCATACTTCAAGCAGCTCTCATCTTTATTTAATCTTTGAACATCGTGTGAAATGGTACAGAATTCGAGGGCAGTGAATACGAAATAGCGGTGTGTTTGTGCACTGATATGCGAGTTACTTAAATATCTCCTGGGTGGAGGGATTTTCTCTGATTCGTCTAATTTGTGAACTATATCAATTTTGTTCTTTGATACGCTAATACCTAAAGCGAGCTTTCTGTGACGTGCTTTGACGGATAACGACCTCGTGCTGGTCCCCGAAATGCCTTTCAATCAGTACCATGATTAACATTAGCTGACTTACAACTGGATTAGATTTTAAAGCTGAAAACGGAAACTCTCCTTTTCCCTCAGAGCATCTTCGCATTCCTCCAAATTTTATCGTGCATACAGGATTCGCATCACGTTACTTCTTGGAGGATACATGTCTACACTGCACTCAAAGGAGACGAGCTACGTTTACCTGCCACTGGTGATGAAACAGATAACAGCAGATGCTGATGTGATGGAGATCCGGCGTTCTTTGATGTTTAACAAACATCCTCTTTCATTTCTTTTGCCAATAAATAACTGCTAGTCATCATCAGTAAATTGTGGAAAGGAAGTTTAACCGAACTGGCAGTAATTCTGAAATTGCTACTGTTAGTATTTTGCCTTTTTATATATATATATTCACATACCGTAAATATTGGAGTAATAGTAAAATGAATTAACTTGAAATTTTCAACAAAACTCAGGTCTCTTCTACAGCCGGTCTAATTTATTTGGAATTTCTAACTAGTCTTTATACAATATACATACAAAGCAAATAATTAACATAAAAAATGTACAGTATTTATTCTAACTTACTCAAAAGCTTAAATAGTTTAAAAGAAAATTACTCCATGATCTGGCACTGCATCGGACTGTAATATGGTTAAAAGAAAACGGTTCCCCAAACATATCATGACCGTAATTGAAGAACTCCAGGATAAAGAAATGCTCCTAATATAAATATATTTACATTTAAATAGAAAGGTGAGACGAGTACAGTTGCAATGTAGAATCTCACAATAATTAGACGACGTGCAGGTTGTGGTGCCACCAACTAGCAAGTGGTGGGTAGTTGTAAGAATTTATAAATCTTATTGTCCACCTCAGCGGATTCTTCACTTACTCCTCAGGCAAATTGGATTTGGTTTCTGTGTACGGAATCCAAGTTTACCGACGTATTGTCAGTAAAGAGCAGTAGACAACTAAAATAGTTGAGAAAGCAGAATACGGTGAAGTTAGCCCATTGTAGGATCTTGCAGAACAATTGAGAAGGAATCAACTCCCATGTTAATAAACAAGATGTCTGATGCCCAGGAGATAATGGAGCTGAAGCCAATAGATTCCGGAGCCGGACAGAAGGGAAGATAAACATGCTAAAGGATGGAATGAATCACTTTCAAGGAGCAAAGGAACCCGAGTCCCAGGAAACAAATCAGAAAGCTCCTGTCGAACCTTCCAAGGGTTTGTGAGATCCAGATGGAATAGACCTGCTGTTCACCGCAAGAAAGATAAAGGACATGCCGCAGAGCCCTACAAGGTTGTTGTTGTGTTTAACGACACATAGGCTGCTAGGGCCATATTGTGGCCCTACAAGGTAACTAAGCGATTAGTTCCTTAAGTATTCTCACCATCACACAAAAGACTGTAGATATCCCGATAGCCGAATTGGTAGACCTTTTAACAGAACACTGTAAGATGTGTATAAGAATTACTCAATTGTGAGGATAGGTTATTTTAGGATATGTGCTGAAGGACATTAGCCAGAGCAAGTTAATAGATATATAATTTTGGAAGGGAATACATATATATTGCTTGTTAGGCTACAATATGTTTTGGATGGGAATTAGAAGTGAGTGATACCTGTTCATAATCATTGTAATAAGTAAATGAATAAGTATTGAATTTTGTAAACGAATAGAACAGAATTGATATTTGTTATTAATGGATTAAACTGATGCGTGATCAAATATATGTAGGAAATAATAGAAAGGGATTGATATTTGTTATTAATGGTTTTAACTGATGCATGATTAAAAAAAATATATATATATAAGAAGATGAGACTAGATCATGTTGTCATATGTTTGGGTTTAATCATTTTTGGTTTTGTTCTATTCATGTAAATATGTACAATGAACTGAATTTTATATACATATATATTTATTTAGTCTCTAATCTTAATTTTATAAGCGCATCAGCCGATTTTGTTAGGCTGAGATGTTTCCAGTTTCACAGAGACGTTATTTCTTTTAAAATTCTTTTAATGAAGTTATTTTGTTCTAAACGAGAAAAGTTACAATACCGAAATTGAGTTTCACGACTCAAAAATAAAGCTAGAAATACAAACATTGAATAATATTTACACGAATCGTATCTTTTACAATTTATCCATCACTCCTGCGTCCTAATTCATAAATTTACTGAAGGCGATAACTTTCAATCCGCCTACATATCCCTCTCCACTTCATCAAATTTAATCTCTCGCCGCACCTCTCCTTCATATGTCCGATTGGCAATTCAATGACTTCAACCACATTGTAAGTCCTGAAAGGGTTACAATGATCCAAATGATGGTGCCCCTGTTCGAGTGGAAAGAAACCATCAATGCAGTTTTGCATGCCCCGATCGATGAGTGGTGATTGTGAACCCTGCCATCTGTCACTGGACAGAAGTCCATTTGTGTCGATGGCCAAATAAACGTTCATTCTCATCTTTCTTAATCCATGCATCGTTTGGTGACTGAAGCCACAAAACGCCTACCTACAATACCCCTCACCTCTCCTCTCCTAAATGGTATGTAGAAAGTTGAATCGCTATCAGCAATCAACTGCAGTTGATCCCTAACTAGTGGAATAGGTGAATGGTAAGCAACTGACTGGTACGGCCATCTTTGGAAATCTGTTTAAATATAATGAAACCCTACAAACTTCTTAAACTATCAGCTAATTGAAACCATTCAGCCTATTTCATCCACCGTTTCAGTTGTAGTTAACCGTCAAGGGCACTCTTATTTATATCCAGGCAATAATGAACTGAATATGACGTGACAGTTCATAGAAACACTCTTTGAGGTGAATGAAGTTTAAATATTAAAAATATTTTAACAGTTACGTCACTACCCTAAACAATGACCCCTAAACAATGCAGTACCAGCAACTCTCTTCAAAAAATTTTGATTTACTAAGGTAACGGTCAGTGATAATCAATCTCATGATGTGAACCAAAGACTGGGCTAACCTTAGAAGTTTGCTAGAGTTTTTCAAATTGCAATGGCCATCGCAGCCATTGAATCCTTTACCACTTGAATCCTTTCAACTTGGACTGTTGAATTCATCCCTGGCTGACTTCGATGTTGTTTCAACGAAGTAAGGTTTCAACATTCTGCTAATGTTTGTTCTCCGAAACGTTAAGTAATCCGTTGAAAGAAATATAATTTAGTATTAGGTAAGTGTTGATTAGAATTGTATAAAAAATTCTGATCGCATTCAGAATTCTTGAAGAGGATATTGCACTATTGCACCCAGGGCAGAAAGGGGTCATCCGACACTTTTGTTCTTGTTCATCCGCCACCGATAATGCTGATATTATGGTAACCCGGCTGCTTTTGGATACTTGGACGAATATTCCCCTTCATCTGTTCGGCAAGTAAAAGATATTCATTGCTATTAATTACAAGCTGATGTTCAGTAGACAGAAAGTCATGTTTAATGATTGGTAACTTGACATTGCAAGAGAAGTGAAGATGAGAACAAAAATTTTTGGCTAGAAAAACAGTTGCTTCAAACAGTAGTTTTCTTCTTCTTTTAGTGTCAGAATACTCTGCGGATTGTCAACTCGGATATAAAACTGTTCTTGTAAACAGCGAATTTTAACACATTAACTGACATGTAACACCATCTGCCTTTCAATTTATTTTTTGTTCTGTGTCAGTTTTTTGTTCTTCTGGCTGTTATTGTCTTTGTAAAATGAAGTAATAGTGAAGTGGAATGTCGGAATATGGAGTAGAATGTTAAAATCGGCAAATTAACTGAATGAAAATTAGAGATCAACTGAAATATAATGAACAGAATATCTTTTTTACCAACTAAGCTATCTAAATTCAGCCCTGGAGATATTGTGCAAGGTCATTGGGTATAATTTTTTTTCAACGTGGTTTGTGCTTGCTAACAGCAGAGACTGCTTCTACAGCAATGGGATACACTTAAATCGAAAGATAGAAAGAATATTTGAACAGACTATCGAGACAGTGTAGGTAGGTTGGAAAACTGTTAGCTTGGTGGGTGGATACACAGACTAATAGATTAACAGCAGCCACAGGCAGATGTGAAAGTGATGTGATTCTTGCACTGCTTCTAATGGAATGAGCTGCAGCGTAGAAAACAAGGTGCGCGGGATTTCAGAAACTGCTGGGTGTCATCGCGCAACAAGAAAATACATGGGCTGTGTTAGAGTAACTAATAATAGGAACAGGTGCATGAGTACTTGCATGTACACCAATACTAGCATTGCAGTAAATAAACTTTATGAATTTGAGGTGCTGGACAAGGCATCAAAGGCAGATAATGTTGGGCTATCAAAGACGTGGTGCCACGTCTCGTCACCTCCGTACAAATTTTCTAGATCCTCTTGCACTAACACACTGCCATTACTGTCATTACCAACCCTGCCAACCTTTGTATCTTCTGCAAACATCAAAACTAAGCCCTCCTATACCTTCATCAATATCGGTGATAAACATACAAAACAGTGGGCCAACACTGAGTCCTGTGGGACTCTGCTAATAACATTAGTCCACGTAGAGCAGCGTTCATTAATTCTTCCACTCAACCACCCTTTAATCCATAGTAGCAATTTACCCTTAATACCATACTTCTCCAATTTATAAAATAGTCTTCCATGGGCAAACGTGTCAAAAGCTTTCCTAAAATCCAAGTACTGTATATGTTATCAACTTTATTTTTTGCATCTAGTTCCATTGTAACTGCATCGTTGTATCCAATAAAATTTGTCAGAAAAGACTTTCCCTTAACCCATACTTTGTCCAAATTATTTCTACAGTCTTGTCCAGATGATCCTGCAATGCAGCTTTAAGAAGTGACTCCATTATTTTACCCAGAACAGAAGATAAACTGCTCTGTAATTACTCGTGTCACCCTTCGATGCCTCTTTTTGATTTCGGGATAAATTTCACTTCTAACCCCATCTGCTCACCTTTTCGAGATCGTGTTGCAGTAGCACACTGCCATTACTGTCATTACCACAACTGCCTACTTTTGTATCATCTGCAAACTTCGACACTAAGCCTGATAAAGAAAAGGACAGGGCTGGAATCCAGTCATTGACGCGAGGAAATTTAATGGGCTTATTTCACTACGTGTGGACAGCAAAGTTTTTCCACGGAAAAACTAAATTTTTCGTTCAGCAAAGCAGCCAAATCGAGCAGAGGACAAACGCAATTGACAGACACAAACACGTGGGTTGTTGAAGTGACATTTTAGATGACTCTAGTATAATAGTTTGGTTTTATACTTCCAGTGAAACATTTATTGAGGCAGACGTTTAGCTCAAATTGTCTTTTCCAATACATTTTTAAGCTGAAAGTGAGATTACCTGTGTCAATTCTGGGTCAGTATTATATATAGATAACCTCGGAAAATAATGCTATTTCGCAGTTTTCGCATTGTATTTATAATGTATGATAGATTTATGACTAGGAAATCATAAATCTTGCGATAGCTTTAAACTTTAGAAGGAGAAAATTAAAATCCTCCAATGAAAATAGTAATGTGTAGAAAGGTAAACACAGCTCTCATAATTAATTTGCTGCCTCCTTTAATATAATTGGACGGATCGCATCCGCCCCAGGTGGCTTTTTTATGCTTATCTTCAACACTTTCCTCTCAGTTGTTACAAAATCATCTAGCTCACTCCGAGAGTTTAATTCACCTCTGGCATTCCCCCTCCCTGAATAACTCCTCATGGGTGAATGTAGATGCAAAATACTCAGTTTGTTAGCCACCTGAGCAGCATCATCAACTGTTGAACCATCAATATCAAGTGATATCAAGATCAGTGATATTGATGATCAGTGATCATCAATATCACTGATCCATCCCTTTCCTTCTAGAGTTTATATAAGTAAAGAACTCTTTGCTGTTTTTCTTTGCATCCTCTGCCAAAGATTTTTCGTAACCTGCCTTTGCCTGCCTAACCTCTTTTGTGACTTGGTTACAAACGAGCTTATATCTACCATAGGGTTCCATATCACCCATTAATTTATACGTATCCCACGCATTTTTCTTCTCTGCCATATGTCTCATTGGTTCATCTGACATCCATTTAGGCCTAAACCTTCAACAATATTTCTTAGTTGATATGAAAAGCCTAGTAGCTTCCAAGATTAATTCTTTGAATGCTTCCAAGTTTAGATTTGCCGTTGGTAACATCAGTTGGTCCCATTGTATAGAATTTAAATACTGTCTCAGACCATCATAGTCGCCTTTACGAAAGCAAAAACCCTTCCGTTTACCCCTGATTGACGGTAGTTTTACATCTGAGTAAATTCCAATTGAGCACACACATGATCAATGCCACTCAGTCGTTCTTTTATCTGCAGATAAAGGTTGTATAATTATCTGCAGACTATAGTATTATTTATTCATAATAAATTAATCGTCAGTTTGCTTTCAGAATGGCAGCATATTGATATAAAGTATTTAATGCGTCTAGTTGAAGCCTTATCGTGATTTCATGAAGATTTCTGGCTGAAGGAAGGGAGTCTGTATCAATAAATACTTGAATTTAAAATTGGAAGCATTCAAAAGATTAATCTTTGGAAGCTACTAGGCTTTTCATATCAACCAAGAAATATTGTTGAAGAAAATATATACTGAAAGGTCAACTTTATTATAACAAATATGAAAAAGATTCAAATGGAGAGAAAAACGAATTCATAATTTTACTGGTAATCTGCATTAGGTGATAGACCGTTTAAGATCAACGGGACATTACATTATAGGACTGTAAGAAAATTTACTCGTGCCGTTCTACCAATTTAATTTGAAATTGTGATAGGAATTAAAATTTCATAGGGTTACAAAGTTTTAAAGTTTATAATTCTTGGAATTTATAAAATACTGTATAATCTTTGTGTGTTTTTTGTTGTTTCGAGTACCAGCCTATCCGAAGGGAATTAAATACACCTAAGAGCTTTTTCCCCTTGAACCTAAAATTTTCTGTGAAGTTAATAGTTAGATGCGCAACTGGGGAGTTATTTTAAAGGGGAACTAATCACAAGGGGATAGATAAAATTATATAAGAAATTTATATAATCAATAAATATAATAAAAAAAAAATTCCCCACGCCAAAACCCGTTCATTTAATGCACTTTGAGAAAAGGTAACGTCGAATCGACAGCAGAGTTGACTTCCTCCACGGTAAGAACATAGCAATCGATAAATCAGATGTACCTTTGTAGCGAAGGGATTTATTAATTACAGGCGCAAAATTTCCAGCCGCCAACATATCCCTCCCTGACTTGTCTACTCCATCAAATTTAATCCCTCGCCGCAACTTCTCTCTTTGGTATATCCAGTAAGCATTTTAATGACTTTACACGCATTGCAAGTCCTCAGAAGACCACAGTGATCCCAAGGGTGGTGCACTTATGCGTATGGAATAAAGACATCAATATACTTTTGCACTGGATCATTTTGTGGTGATTGTGCATCTGCCATATGTCATTGGACATTGTCCGTTTGCGTCAATGGCAAAATCAGCTTTCATTCTCATTTTTCTTAAGCCGTGCACCGTATATTGACTGAAAGCACAAAATGTCTACTTACAAAACTCCTCACATATCCTCTCCTAGATGGTATGTATAAATTTGTGTCCGCGATAAACTGCAACTCAATTCGTAGTTATCCGTTTCATTCTCGACTCCACACTAGACTATGGTAACGTTGCAATGTATGAATGGCATAACTATTGATGATCCAGTTCAAGTTTCTGACAAATTCACGCTTGAAGAAGTTAATAACAGTGGCAAATGGTTCAAGAAAGCAAGCTTATAGAATATCAGCCAAAAAAACACGCAATCTTAATTTATGTTTCTCGTCTGTAGTCTGAGCAAAAGGAAGAATACCATCAACAATGAGCTTGCTCAATCAAATTCAAAGCCTTAAACACCTCAATTAAAACACCTCGCAGGTGCCCAGTATTCAGACGTTGCAATTTGCATAACTGAAGCCTTTACTCGTAAGCGGACTAGTTTGTTCCCCTCATCAATCCCCTGTTTTTAGAATGGGAACACTCGAAGTACACCAGATTATAGCTGAGAGCTAAATCATTTTGAGATAACTGAGAAGGAAGAGGAATCGTTGAAGCTAAAAGTAAATAAAGCACCTGGGACGGATGGGATTCCTTCAGTTATATTAAAAGCAGCAGCAACAAAGGTAAGAAAATCTTTTCCCACAATTATGAGAGCTTCCTGGATTCAGGGATAATCCCTGTAGGCTAGTTTTGGGCGAATTTATCCCCAATACAAAAAAGGAGGATCACAAGGCGACAGGAGTAATTACAGACCTTATTAGCTTAATGTCTGTTCCAGGGAAAATAATGGAGTTACTGGTTAAAGAATTGATGCAGGACCATTTAGACAGAAATGCAAGTCATACTGCAGTCGCAGCAGGGGCTCTTTAAGGTTAGAGCTTGTCTGACCTATTTGATTCGATAATATGATGCAGTAAGAAAGAAACGATTAAAAAAAATAATTTTGATATCACGATACTTGGATTTCAAGAAAGCTTTTAATACTGTTGCACATAAAAAGACTGCTGTACAAATTGGAGCAGTTTATCATTAAGGACAAGTTGCTGCTATGGATAAATCTATGGTTGAGTGGAGAACGCAGAGAGCGGTTATCAATGGGCACTGTTCTTCGTGCTGCATATTTTACCATTTACAGTATTTAATAAAGATATTGATGAAGGCATATCAAGCTTGTTGTCTAAATTTTGTGTTGTTAGAAAGGTTGGCAGGATGTGATAAATGAGACGAATCAAGACATGCTACTGTAGCAAGGCCTACAAAATATAGGCAGTTGGCTAAGAAGTAGAAATTGATGTTTAACATTTGGATAATCCTACATTAGGGTTAGCTCAGTTGGGTAGCCTGGAATGCCTAGTAAGCGCTTGATTTCTATTCTTATTGTCCCACCACCACTTTTATGGTAGCAAATAACACATTTATCTTGCTGGGTTTTTAGTGTTTACTTTCATTCAAGTTGATTGCAAACTGTTCTCTTTGAATTTCCGTTGATCTTCCCGGTGCAGCTATGAAACCTACTTGTTCAAAAGTAATTTGCATTCTGTAAGCGATTTTGATCTCTGTTGTCCATCACACATTACGTCAATGGACACGCAAACTGGAGGACAATCAATACAAATCAGCGGTGTACCATCATGTGTACTGATATGGGAGGTACTAAAATATCTCCCGAGGCTAGATTTCTCTGAGTAGTCTAGTTAGTGTGATACATCCATTTTGTTCTTTGATATGCTAATACTTTAGCTGAAATTCTGGAACGTGCTTGGATGGATAATGACCACGTGCGAGGCATCCAAACATCTTTCATTCAGTACCGTCCTTTGCATTAACTAGATTACAATGTAGGCTTCAAAGCAGGTGCTTTCGTTGGTGGTAAGATTAAACCGAAACTCTTTTGCTCCGGGGAACCTTCGCATTATTCTAAATTTTATGTTGCATAGAGAATCCTGTTCATGTGACCCTTTTGAAGAGGACATATCACTACTTGACTCGGGGGAAGAGGAACTAAGTTCATCTTGGAGCTAAAATAACTAAAATTACGTAGTCTACATTTTTCTAATTGCTATTGAAAACAGTAACCTTCTGCACTTAAAGAAATTTCCATCTATCTTTCACTTTCTTCTTTGTGCGCCTTTATAAATTTGATATTGACGTAAGAAGACGTTTGACTCCAGAGAATTTTAATCAGCGTTCCAACTAACATAAACAGATTTTGTTCTAAGTACACAAAATATCTTTATACTGATGGTTTTAGAAAAAAATGGTTTGCGCAATCGAAATAAGTCTAAAAATACTAAATACTCCATATTTCTATTGGGAAAATTTTTTTCACTGTTGCTCAGCGTTATATTAGGAAATTTAATGTTTATTTAAATATAATGAACACTATTCTTTAATCGTTTTGGCTAAGGTGTCTTAAGAATTTCAAATTTTAATTTTGGCAGTTTCCTGTTGTTCAAAAGCACCTACGAGTACAGGCGTGGAGAAAATTAATGGATAGCGTGTATTCTAGGGTCCCTTTGTCTGCTTTATTAAACGAAAAACTGGAGTTTCCATGGGGCTGCACAATGGAAGTTTAAGAAACACAAAGTAGTTTTAAAACTGGTTTCTTCGCTGTGTTTTTGAAAGACCGGCATAGAACTAATATCATGAGAATTAAACACAAAATGATCCAAGTCGAATAACTATTTTTTAATAACGAAATTAGCTCACCCATTTTTACTAATTCGCAGTGATCAACTATTGGACTCGTATCATTATGGACGATGTTGGGTAAAGCTGAATTGAAGGTATATCACAACCATTACAAACCTGGGTTTGATTCAAACAAAACAGAAAGTTTAGATCACTTCATTAAGCAAAATCGAGCAGAAATTACTCCTTTTATATATCGGAGATGTGCAGAACTTATTTGAATAAATAATTGTTCTTTGAAAATAATTTTCAGGGATATTTATTAGAAAGTTAAAAGTAAACAAAGAAATTCATTACATTTAAAAGAGAAAGAGTAATTCATTCTAATACCGATTCGAGATTCCTCGCTCACAAACAATAGAATTAACCACCTTACATGCATTTCTATAAATCTCAGCCCTCAGAGCCATGGAGTTTGATGTATCCTTTCAGCAATAAAATGATTTATTTATCTGTATCGATTTTTTATTTAATCCCTCGTCGCTAAAACTTCATAAGTTAGATGGCCTTTTTGGTGCCGTTGATTCTTGTAACCAAGCTTACAATCAATTATTTAACCGGAGGCACAAATTTCCATCTACGAACTCCTTCACTCATTTCTCCTCTCCATTTACTTCATTTTTAATTTAACTCCTCGCCACAACTTCGTGTCCGATTGACAGTTTAATGACTCCAACTTTTCTTTTGCCCACAATGAAAGTCTTTAAAGGCTACAATGATCCGAATGATTTTATACCTGCGACTAAAAGATTGGTAACCGTTTAGTTGTTATGCAAGGAAGCAAATATTTCCTGCACCAGCCAAAAATGAACAAATTAAATAATAATAATTCGAATAAAACAGAATATTCATACTATTTCAATTCACACAAGATAATCGGAGTTCATGAGATGCGATCTTCTGTTATTCCCTGGGAGTTTATATTTGTGTCACCTGGTTCGCGTCTCGCCGGTGAGGGTGAATAAACCTTCCTCGTTCGTTTTACTCAATCCCTTCAGTGCCTTATACACCTCAGGCAGATTTCCCTTTAGATGTCTGACTGTTCAACTCTGCAGTGCACACCTCTGTAAGCCGTTTCTCATAAGAGCATTGCTGTACACTGATCGTGAATATAGTCTTCTGTCTCTGAATCCTCTCCAGAAGCTCAGTTATTTTTCAGGTGAGATTTTCAGAACTGAATAGTGTTCCAAATTAGGTCTAGCCATCGCGTTGTAAAGAGAGATAATGATATCCTTCCCCAAACTAGCAAAGGCCTTGTTTACATTGCATGAAAAGTACTTGTCAGATTGAATCATAGCGCCCAAGTATTTTTTTTTTTGTCTAGAATCACCTTTGATTCCTCTCCCTCTAGCTTATATATGGTTCCAGGATATCTGTTCCTCAAATGTATAACTGTACATTTAGAAACAATGAACTTTGGTTGCCATTTTCAGACATATATGCTACCAATCCGAGTCTTTTTGCATCAACAATGCCTGGTTTCAATTGTAAACCACCATTTCTACCTTAAAATCATCAGAAAACTTTGACAGCGTACCTTGGAGACCCTCATTAATATCATCTGTGAAAATTACAATTAGGAAGAGATCGAACCAATTCGTGACCAATGTGCTATCATCAGCAAAACTACGGATAGGATGTCCGTAAAGGGAAGAATCTCATTAATATACAAGAGAAAAAGCATGGGAGAAAGAACTGAACCAATGGAAATACTTACATTAATGGAGAGGTTAGAAGACAGAGAGCCATCTACCATCACCCGCACTGAGCGGTCAGAGAAAACTGGATATCCAATTATAAAAAAAAAGACGGTTGGCAAACCATAAGATGAAGCTTATTTAGAAGATTCGTAGGCGAAACACGTTAAAAAGCCTTTGAACTGTGAAGAGCAACTGCTTGAGTTTCACTCAGCTTTATCATTGAATTTGTCCACATGGGTAACATAAGCCAGTATGTTGCCAGTGTATCGACGCAAACGGAATCCGTAATGGCGATCATTGACCAGATGGAAGGTTTCTAGTTAGTTCATGGACTGACAGTTAACAGATTCCTCCATTACTTTAGAGAGAATAGAATTAAGTGCAATGGGACGATAATTGGGTGTGAGGAATTTGTCAACCTTTTTTTTTAGGAATTGACTGGATATGAACAGATTTCAAGGCAGAAAGGGACCTGTGGAATAAGAAAGTGAATAAAGTCGACACAGAACATAAGTAAGCTCAGGAGTACTGATTTTAAGAACAAGTGAAGAAATTTCGTCACAACCTGGCCCTTTCTTGGCATGGAGACTGTTTAAAATTCTTCTGACATCCTTTTGACTGAAGATCACAGGAGGCATTGAATGGACTGTGCTGGGAATGGTGGGAGGTGGTTTACCAGAATGCCTTTGAAATGTGCATAACACAGTTGGTAGAATCGCCGTCCTCCCCACACCGGGTGGAAAAGACCTGAGTTCGGGTCCCGTCAATGATGAGAGAAACTTTTAGGGTCTTTTTCGCAACATGGCTTAGTTAGTCGATCTCAGGCGAGTGTACCATGGGTTTGACCCCAAAAACGCGGATTTTTCGTCCAGAAAACAGAAAATGGACCACAGAACACATGAAATATATAGACAGTATACACGGAGCAACATGATCTTAGTCACTCCTAAAACCCACAGTGCTCCGAAAACTCAACAGCAACAAAGGTTTCTAATGGACGAGTTAGATGAAAAGTAAGATGCCAGCAGATCACCTTTATCTTTGGCTGAAGTGGCAATAAAATCATCTGATTTTGACAGAAGCGGGAATAGAGATGGAAAGAAGTTACGAGAGACCGGAATGGTCGACTACGTTTAGACAAGAAGCAAGTTTCCAACTCTTAAGCCTGTTGGAAATCTAGTTTGGGCTGATTAATAACTGCTTTATATTTGTTTGAGTTTTCATGTAGGATGAAAATGAACCTGGAAATTTGGATACAAGCCAATTGAGATATGCAGCATTATTTTCTTGAACAGCGTTATGCATATTTATTGAAAATCAAGGTTCACATAAAGGAGGAGATTTTAAGGTTGAGTGCGCAATAAAGGATACCATCCCTACAAGAACAATTTCATTGATATGATCTGTGCAAACGGTAACATCAGATTTGAAACAGTAATCCAACCAGGGAAAATAAGAAAAGCAATCTAGCAGATCATCCCATTTTGCATTCTTGTAATGCCAAATAACGCGAGGTTGAGAATGACCACGAGAGAAAGATTTCATTGGAGAAGAGACCATCGCTAATTTGTGATCTGAGGTTCCTAAAGGGTCACTCTCCTTAACTGTGTAACTAGAAGGTTCGTTTGCGAGAAAAAGATGAAGGGTGTTGCATGTGTAGTATTCTGGTAGTTAAATGAACAATCTATGCGAGCTTATTAGTTATTGCAAATGCCTGAGCATTTCAACTAGCTGGATCCGTCTGACTAGCAAACGGAAGTCAGAAAATTACTTCACTGTTAGGAAAGTTGGACTGGAAAAAGTGAAGTGTCAAAGAGTTTAAAGTGATTATTGGAGTTGGGAGAACGAACTATCACCCAGTATGTTCAAAATACTGTTACCATATGGTGTATTTCGGGTCCAGGTATTCCACTATATAAAAGATAGTTTGAACTAGGCCCATTATAAGACAGTCGTACTAGCTGGCCCATTCAAATTGTGTAAAGAGATTTTTGTCATACTCCTCAAGGTCCTTTGGGCTATAACTCACCCCAACTATTATTTTTTTACTTTATAGATATCATTTCACTCCATACTGACTCAACATCTGCATTGCATTGATCTGACTAGGGGAAGATTCATGCTACCGTCAAATACATCTTGATCACAAGCAGCCCTCCGTTTTTCTTTATCTCTCCTGAACACCTGGTACTCACCGAAATGAAATTCTTCATCTCGTATCGTGGACTGGCACCATATCTCAGTAAATTCAGCATGACATGACCTGATGATTCATTTAATTTGTTTACAATACTCCGGCATTACTGTATAGACAAGTTTATTGCTTTTGCCAACGCTGATGCATCCCATCCCTTACATACTTAGTCTTTCATGTGGTCTTCGATGGCTGAAGGATTGATTTTGCTGCTATTACACCTTCCTTTTCTGTATTAAACGTTATAAATGGTTCCACACAAGTGCGTTGTCAGAGATGGTTGAAATTTAATTTTGTCCCATGTCAGTGGCCTAAACCGGTCTTGTGCGAATCTCTCTAACTTTCATCCCCCGAACTAGAAAGACCTCCTGCAACTTCTCTGTTGAAGCGAATTCCATCTTTACAAAAAGTCCGTCTAAATTTTGAATTACTTTCATTCAAAGAGATTACAAATAAATTTTAGTGAATGCGTGTTGATGGTCTCAGATCACTTTAGAAAATTCGCTTTCTCCCGAAGTAATAATCGTATATATTGTGTGTTTCTTGTTTTCTTAAAAACAACCCTTCAAACTGCACGCAATTGGAAGTTAGCGTAAATGAAACGGTTGCGTGCTCGTAACGTGTCTTAAAATATGAGTTGCTGAAATGTACCCTTGGGATCCATTCTGATTGGTTTATTTAGTGAAATATATCCATGTTGGTCTTTTATATGCTAATACTTTAACGTGAACTTGGCTTTCTGTGATGACGTGCCTGGATGGATAACGAGTTCATCTGGTGCATCCAAACACGTTTCAGTCATTTACGTGGGTAATGCTAGCTGTCCTTAAAGTTGATACGTTGTTGTTGAGAAAAACAGGAAAGAACTCTCTTATGCTCTGGAGAAAATTGGCATTTCTCCGAATTTTAACAAGCTTGGCGAATTCCTATTACATGACCACCCTTTGCAGGAAAACGTCAACGATGTAATCAGGGCAAAAAGAGGGTTCATCAATCGTAATGCAATAGATAATATCCAATGATAGAGTTGATGTGATGGAAATGTTCTGTTTAATAAGCACCATCTTCCTCCTCATAGTCCAATAAACTGTTGTTACCATCAGCTGAAGTAGGGAAGAGTCCCAGATTTATTCTTTGTCAGAAACAAAACTGCAGTTTTCAAACACCAAATTTTCGCACATATACAGAGACTTATCACCCACATATCTTCTATTCTCTTCATTTTGCATCTGTCTAATAATATTTGCTTCTTATTCTATCCTGAACTGAACGTAGTGAACTGAACGTAGATTGAAATATTTTTTTAAAAAATTAACCGAACTAAAGGGACACTTTATTTTGTATACAAATGCGTATATTGTACTGTCATTTAGCCTGTTTGCTGGATTAAGAACCGTCTCCGGTGACTGGCTAACTCGGCTACAGTTAAAAACAAAGTCCATATGAATTACCCATGTCGTGGGATTCGGATCTGTGCCTTTTGAATGGTTTTTTATTATTACAAATATTTGATCATTACTTGTATTTGATATTTACGATCAGATGGCTGACTACTGAACTATTGTAAATACTGGATTTCGAAATCCAGTCGCCTGTTCAATAAGCAGAAAGCGAAGACAAAGCCTCGAGAAAGATTTGTATAAATGATATCTATAAATCGCCAGGATCCATAGACTTGGTAGCGAATTCCCAAAGTGTTAATGGATTAGACATCATACTGATCCAGTAGTTTTGAATCCATGCTAGCGTGTTCAAATAGTGATGAAACGATAGATTCATTGAATGTTTCTTTTTTTATATGATGATTTACATTATATAAGTCAGCTTCATTAACATATTGAAAGGATAAAAGGAAAATAATTAAAGTAGTTTTAAGGAAAATAATTACTCTCCTTCCAAAAGCGAATGGAAAAGACCTAAGTTCGAATCCTGTCGATGACGCTAGAATTTTTATGGCGTTTTTCACAACGTGATTAAGTTAGTCGATCTCAGGCGAGGGTCGCATGGTTTTCCTCCCGGAAACGTGGGTTTTTCGACCACAGAACGCTTGAAATTTGCAGAATTATATACGGCGCAGGATGGCCTAAGTTGCTAATGCACCTAAAACCCTACTACAACTCACTTGGATTCTTAACTAGCAAAGAACTCGTCAGTGATAAATATATGCTATTGCTTCATGGCCTTAATTGCCTCGGAATTTAACCTAAATCGTCCAACCTGGTTTTTAAGCAAGAATTTTATAAATTGGCATCATTAGCCCAATGTGTTCAATTGGACCACTTTGGTATATGTTGGAATGTTCGTTCCCGTCCTTAGTAGGACTGAATTGAACAGTGAAATCACCACATATTTCGATATGTTCTCAATGAAGGAAGATTTGTGCAGTAGAAGTAGAACTGATGGAATCCGATATTGCCAAATGCGTGTTTGTCATAATTGATACCAAGGACAGACGAAGCCCTCGTTAAACTGCTGTCTGCTGAACGTTTGTTAAATGTTAAGCTTCTTTTTCCTATCAACCCAGTTCTTTTGATGATGTCCAGTACTTATTTCTACTTTTCTAGTGTAATTTTGGATATTTGCTGTTTCTAAAAGTAATTTTTGCCACTTGGGTGAATCTCTCCTTTGTTTAACCTCCGAAAATCAAGTTAAAAGGGCATACAATCGAGGATAGCGCATACAAAGCTGTAACATATTTATATGTGTAGTGGCATTGGAAATTCCTAAAATATCTCCTTGGGGGATTCCTTCTGATTTGTGAATTTGATGAAATATATCCAACTTTTGTTGTTTGAAGTGCAAATACTTTAAGAGCGAAGTTGGCTTTCTGTGACTTGCTTGGAGGGGGGGATAAGGTCGTCGGGAGATTCCTCTTTGAACTAGTGTCGTGCTTAACATTTACTGTGGTTAGAACGTTGGCTTTTGAGTGTATACTTTCGTTGGTGGTGAAAGAAAACCGATGTTCTCCTTTGCCCTGGGGAAGCCTGCACGGAGAATTCCAGTCACGTGACCACCCTTCAAGGTGATATCTTACCACTTAGCTCGGGGAAAAGGGAACTAAGTTCGCCTGTTGCTGATATCGAATGATGATTCTGATGTGATGTGGATCTAACTGCTGTTTGATGCTTAACAAACATCAACGTTCACCTCTCCATCCAATAAACATTTGCATTCTGCCACCAGGTCGGCAATGGGAAGCTGAGCTCTTTGGTTCCGGGAACTGTCGTGTTAATTAAATGTTAATTGGTCGTTCGCGAAGCACGTTCAGCCAAATGATAGTAATTTTAAATTAAATGGAAGCGAAAAGGAGGCAGTCGTATCGGAATATGTTGTTTAAGTGGATCTGTTAACTAAAGTGGTATTGGAAATGTAATAAAGAAAATTGCTTTAAAAATGTTTCAGTTTAGGATTTTTTATTTATTTCGTGCGTTCTCGTATTAATATTTGTTTAATAAACTGAAGGTATCTTGGAATTTTCAAAAAAATTGAACTACATTGAATTAATTTGGAAAAATTGTAACACTTCTCAAGTATAATGTGCACAATACGGTGTATATTATACTTAGAGAAATGTCACCATATATATTTGTTTTGCTTTTGTGTCAAAGAAGGCTGTGAGATGTCAGTATATTATATCTATCTATAAACAGATCTTTTTTTCCGTGGTCACTCTGGGTCTTTTGCTGGATGAAAAACAGCCAGGGGGTAGTTGACTGTTGGAACAAACTTCTATCTGGTGTTGCAAAAGTGGGTAGTTTGAATAAATTCAAGGAAGAACTAGAGAAATTAATGGAGAGGATGGACAGGTGATGCGAGGAGATGCCGATGTTCCATAAGCTTGCTCCGCCATACTGTGATGAAAGCCCATGGGAATTCCTTCCGTTTTGTTTGATTCCAAATTCAGTCTTCTTCGACGCAGTGTGGATAGGCAATCAGGCAGAATAGCCACCCAAATCACTGTGCTATCTGTGTTTTGCAAGCAAATTAAGCAGATTTAATGTAGGTAGTTTCTTACCAGTGTTACCAGTGTTCTTCTCACCATTCAACTGCAACTGGTAGTAGCAGTTGAATGGTGTGGGAAGAGTTTTCGTGTTACATATTGAGTCCTTTGACGCCCGTGGAACAACGTTTGGATGCCACAATTTAATTGGAAATGATTTCCCAAAAGGAGCGTCTATTATGGCTGCAGTTTTATCCATAGCAAAGGGGTTGGTCTTCCAGGAAAATGCACAATGTCAGAATTGTACAAAACTGGTTCCAGGAACCAGAAGAAGGGAGGTTTAGAATTCAACATTTCGGCCTTTTGAATCCATAGGCATGGTGAAGTATTGCAGAAATATCAATAGAATTGCCATCATATGTATAGTGTAGGTGAAATTTGAATTTATGAAACGTAGGAACCAGGTCAAATTACAATCATATTGCAAAATGTATGAATCAGAGGTGATCTTATTTATATATTGGAACTTAAAACAACTCGTTGGTACGTTAAATAAGTGAAAAATATACGAAGTTTAACAGATGCAGAAAACTCATTCTTGTAATTCACATCGGATAATATTTGGTTTCATTAAATGCTTTATGAATGATGAATTAACATTATTAAAATCGATTTCATTAACAGAAAATTGAGGAGTTTTTAAAAATATATAGAATCACAAATTAGTAATTTTAAGGATAATTGCTCTTAACGAATAGGAAATCCTTTAGAAATTTCAATGCAATACTGAAGAGATGAGTATTTTTAGAACTAGAAAGAAAATTTACCATGGAAGAAAGGGCGAAGGGCTCGAAATTAATGAAAAGCCAAGAACGAATTTAGGTAATAAGAAATGAAAGATTTTTTAATTGAATCAGTATAATTTCTGCATGGGGTTTTCCGAAATCGTTTACAGTTAGAAAGAGCCCGATTAAAATTTTCGTAATCCTGAGAATTTCTAGGAAAAAAACATCTGTTGTATGTAATTTGAATTAGAAGAGAGAATGACTGATTTAATGTGGTTAAACCCAGGGAAAAGCTCCAGTAATTTTCCTTAAGCTCTGTTTTGGCAGATGCAGAATAAGTTCGGTTTATTGCTTTATTTATTCTGATTAATACTAACTTTTAATTGAAAGGTAATTTGAACCCAATACCAGATTCAAGAAATTGGCTATTTTGATGCCTTTTGGAACTCATGCATAAAAAAGATGCAACAGATTTAGTAACGGAACGCCCTAAATTTACATCTACGCAGCCCTTCGCCTCTTCTCCATTAAACTGAATTCTAAGCCTTCCATCCTAACCTCATTGCAAGGCAACATATTTGAAAATTTCCAGAGTTAATCACTTGTGTACACTTTAACCAACTCGTACTCTGAGATACCTTGGAATACATCCTAAGGATGCTGGTGAGGAGTTCGATTCCCCTCTTAATGGAAAAAGATCGAAATGCTTCTACCAGTGTTTCTGCATAATTTCTGTGAAAAATTTACAAAGCATTTCTCAAACTGATATTGAAGACATGGTAAGTGTTAATTTTATTTGCTTGTTGCCTTAATTCTTTGTATCTTGTACGTCTGTTTGTATTTTTAGTATGTTGTTTACTGTCATTCGAACAGATTCTAAATAAATTTCCGATTTCTTGCTGATCCTCTCAAAGCAATTAGGAAAACCTTTGTGCTCCCAATTAATTTACATACATACCTGTTCATAATCAATAATCAATAAGTATTGAATTTTGTAAAGGAATAGAACGGAATTGATATTTATTATTGATGGATTTAAGTGATGCATAATCAAATATATGTAGGAAATAATAGAAAGGGATTGATATTTGTTATTAATGGTTTTAACTGATGCACGATTAAAATATATATATATAAGAAGATGAGACTAGATCATGTTGTCATATGCTTGGGTTTAATCATTTTTGGTTTTGATCTATTCATGTAAATATGTACAATGAACTGAATTTTATATACATATATATTTATTTAGTCTCTAATCTTAATTTTATAAGCGCATCAGCCGATTTTGTTAGGCTGAGATGTTTCCAGTTTCACAGAGACGTTATTTCTTTTAAAATTCTTTTAATGAAGTTATTTTGTTCTAAACGAGAAAAGTTACAATACCGAAATTGAGTTTTACGACTCAAAAATAAACCTAGAAGTGCAAACGTTGAATAATATTTACATGAATCGTATCGTTTACAATTTTTCCATCATTCCCGCGTCCTAATTCATAAATTTACTGAAAGCGTTGACTTTCAATCCGCCTACATATCCCTCTCCACTTCATCAAATTTAATCCCTCGCCACACCTCTCCTTCATATGTCCGATTGGCATTTAAATGACTTCAACCACATTGTAAGTCCTGAAAGGGTTACAATGATCCAAATGATGGTGCTCCTGTTCGAGTGGAAAGAAACCATCAATGAAGTTTTGCATGGCCCGATCGATGAGTGGTGATTGTGAACCCTGCTATCTGTCATTGGACAGAAGTCCATTTGTGTCAATGGCCAAATCAACGTTCATTCTCATCTTTCTTAATCCATGCATCGTTTGGTGACTGAAGCCAGAAAATGCCTACCTACAATACCCCTCACCTCTCCTCTCCTAAATGGTATGTAGAAAGTGTGGATCGCTATCAGCAATCAACTGCAGTTGATCCCTAACTAGTGGAATAGGTGACTGGTATGCAACTGACTGGTATGGCCATCTTTGGAAATCTGTTCAAATATAATGAAACCCTACAAACTTCTTAAACTATCAGTTAATTGAAACCATTCGGCCTATTTCATCCACCGTTTCAGTTAGAGTTAGCAGGAAATAGCAGTCCTATTTATATCCAGGCAATAATGAACTCAATATGACGTGACAGTTCATAGAAACACTCTTGAGGTGAATGAAGTCTAAATATTAAAAAAATATTTTAACAGTTACGTCACTACCTTAAACAATGACCCCGGAAAAATGCAGTACCAGCAACTTTCATCCAAAAATTTTTGATTTACGGAGGTAAATCAAAATTTAATTGAAAGGTAATTTGAATCCAATACCAGATTCAAGAAATTGGCTATTTTGATGCCTTTTGGCACTCATGCATACAAAAGATGCAACCGATTTATTAATTGAAAGCCCTAAATTTACATCTGCGCAGCCCTTTGTCTCTTCTCCATTAAACTGAATTCTAAGCCTTCCAGCCTAACCTCATTGCAAGGCAACATTTTTGAAAATTTCCAGAATTAATCACTTGTGTTCACTTTAACCAACCCTAAGGATGTATTCCAAGGTACTCTAAGATACCTTGGAATATATCCTAAGGATGCTGGTGAGGAGTTCGATTCCCCTCTTAATGCAAAAAGATCGAAATCCTTCTACCAGTGTTTCTGCATAATTTCTGTGAAAAATTTACAAAGCATTTGCTCAAACTGATGTTGAAGACATGGTAGGTGTTAATTTTATTTGCTTGTTGCCCTAATTCTTTGTATCTTGTACGTCTGTCTGTATTTTTAGTATGTTGTTTACTGTCATTCGAACAGATTCTAAATAAATTTCCGATTTCTTGCTGATCCTCTCAAAGCAATTAGGAAAACCTTTGTGCTCCCAATTAATTTACATACATTCGGCGATTCATATCTGTGTTTAACCGACCATAAAAACCCTCGTGGGTAGAACAGTTAGTAGGATCGCCGTCCTTCCCCACCGGATGGAAAAGACCTGAGTTCGAGTCCCGTCGATGAAGTGAGGAAGTTTTATGGGCCTTTTTCACAACGTGGCGTAGTTAGCCGGTATCAGGAGAGGGAAGCATGGTTTTTTTCTCCCAGAAACTCGAATTTTTCGTCCAGCAAAGAGAAAATTGGCAGACAATACGCACGGAGAAATATGGCCTTAGGCACTGATACTCCTAAAACCAAACTACAAGAATAACTGCAAATAACGTCAAAGGACAAGCAACTGGAGGGTAGTCGATACGAAGCAGTGGTTTGCTAATATATAAACTGATACAGAAGTTACTTAGATGTCTCCTGGGAATGGTGATTGTCTCTGATTTGTCTATTTAGTGAAACGTATCCATTTTGTTCCTTGAAATGGTAATAATTTAAGAGAGAAATGGTCTTCTTATGACTTCTTTAGAGGGAAAACGAGCCATGAGAGAATTCAAACGCCCTTCGAATCAGTACCTTGTTTAACATTAACAGGATTACAACATCTATAAAGTGAGCAATTTCGTCGTTGGTAACAGCAAATGGAACTTGTCCCTTCCCTGGGGAAAACGCTTAAATAAAACTCTCTAGGAAAATGTATTAATATAGATTTTGGATACTTTTCTAATTCAGGTTCTCAAAAAATGAACTTCAGATAGTTTATTTCTCACTTCTCTGTTGAGGCACGTTTTACAGATGTGTTCACAATATAAACTTTTAAGAGAAGAAATAATTGAATTATTTCTACTCTTCAATCAGTTTCCATCGAATTTGTCTTTTTTATATGATATTTTAAAAGTTTCATTAAGAGAAATTTGGGAAAACGGTTCAAAATCCCGGAAAGAAATAAAATATGGGATATTCTTTTGAAATTCCATCGCAATATCAAAAGAGGTGGATATTATTTCTAATTATATAATATAATATCAGTATTTATAATTATATCATAGCCGCGTGCTTTCAGCGTGATTACTGCACACTTTTGAACGAGAACAAGTTAAGTCGGATCCACTACTGTATTGGAAATTCTGAACTCCCAATGAACATACAAAGAAGTAAAAACACAGCGTGCAATTTTTTATGATTTTTATTTATGATTTAACGACGTTAAAATGGACACTTTCTGCCTTTAAATTGAGGGCAGTAAATTTTCAAGTTCAAGATCCTTCTTCTCTCCTGTTAATTGCAATTCTAATTTAACCCCTCACCACAACCTCTCCTTCGTATGTCCGATTAGCGTTAATGACTTGAACTTTTTTCCCCATATTGAAATCTCCGAAAGGGATTGAAGATCGATACAACCTTGCACCTCTTCGAAGCAAAAGAAAAGAATCCATCAGCATACTTTGCATGGTTTGTTTGATGCGCTCGGATTGTGCATCAGCCATGAGTCACCGAACTTGGTTCCTCAGTGCCAATGGTAGATTTACCATTCATGCTCATCTCCATGATTGCTTCCGAAACGGAAGAAACCCATTTTGGCACAGAAATTAAAAGTTTGATTAATTGTTAATCTTGTTCGCTGATTGCTCAATACTTTTGATGTTGTCATGTACACTGAAAGGACAGAATTCATGGGATACCTAGTTCCTGGGCAACGGAACGCTCTCACCCCTTTCAATAGTGGACGAACCGACCGCTTGGCAGGCTTATAGGTACACTGCATCACTGTATTCACGTAGACGGTAATTCGATGTCAGTATGGATAAACGTCGTGAGTTAACCGACTTTCAAAGAGGGATGATAGTGGGTGCCCGACGCATGGGTCACTTTATCGCAGACGTGGCACAAAAATTGCACTATCCCCGTTCGTTGGTATCAAGAGTGTATCGGGAATACGCCATTTCCGTAATAACATCTCATCCTGGACAACGCTATGGGCGAAGAAAGATGGTGAATGAACGTGGCCGTCGACGTCTCTCTCGCATTGTCTCAGCCAAGTGGAGAGCGACAGTGGCACAAACCACCGCCGACTTCAACGATTCCAGAAACGTCTCCAACAAGACAATCAGGCGATCATTAGTTGCAATAGGTTATGGGTTCCGCCGACCCATTAGAGTCCCATTGCTAACACCACGACACACGATCTACGCCTCAGTTGGGCGAAAGAACATCGGCACTGGACCTTGGATGATTGGAGTCAGGTTTCCTGGTCCGATGAGTGCTGTTTTCAGTTATTTAGAGCAGGTGGGAGGGTGCGTATCTAGAGGAAACCGCACGAAGCTATGTACCCGTCATGTCAACAAGGAACTGTTCAGGCAGGTTGACGGTCGGTAATAGTCTAGGATGTGCTCAACTGGCACAGGTTTGGACCTCTGGTACGTCTAGACGCATCTCTGTATGGTCCAGGTTACGTGTCCATGGTTGCAGACCATCTGCATCCCTTCATGGTCATCGTGCACCCCCAGGGAAATGGACTCTTCCAGCAGGGTAATGCGCCTCCCCACATAGCCGTGGTGACTAGAGCATGGTTCGAAGAGCATTCCACAGATTTTACTACCATAGTATGCCTCCCCGTTCAGCGGACATGAACCCTGTGGAGCGTCTTTGGGATGCTGTGGAAAGATCCCCCACCCAGGAATGCGACGGAATTATGGACAGCGGTGCAACAAGAATAGATGGAAATTGTGGAACGCTTTCGTGAACTAGTCAACTAAATGCCTCGCCATGTGACCGCCCTTATCCGGGAGGAAGGTGGGCCTACCCATTGCTAGGTAGGTATCCCATGATTTCTGTCCACTCAGTGTACACATTCTTGTATTTGTAATGTGTCAAATTGATTATGAATAAATCTCTGAAATTCCTGTCGATTGTCTCAAAATAATTGTGAAAATTTGTTATGCACGACGGTAACTTGCATTCTTTTATAGATTTTCATTTTAGTAATTCTTACGTGCATTAAGTCAGAGACCAAACAGAGAAGTTCTTGCATATCTGCTGATATCGGGTTCTTAAAATATCTGCCAGGAGTCCAGTCCCAGTGATTGGCCTATTTAGTGAAATATGCCAGTTCTTTTCATTGAAGTGCAATACCTTAACAATAAACTTTACTTTCTGTGATTTGCCCGGATTAATAAAGACCTGGTGTGGGCATTCTTTGAATCAGTTATGATCATAAAATGGTATCCAAGAGGAGCTAGAAGAAAACCTGGAAGACAAAGGCGGAGATGGATAGATGAAATTCATGAGTTTGTGGGTAGTAAATGGATGGCCAGTGCTCAAAACAGAAGGAACTGGAAAGTTGCTGGAGAGGCCTTCATCCTGCAGTGGATTGAAAATGGCTGATGATCATCATCATCATCATAAATTGGATTATAAGGTCAGCTTTAAAGTGGACACTCTCTCCGGTGGCGAGTAAAATCAAAATTCTCCCTTACCCTTGAGAAACGGTACTTCCTGAGTTTTATTGAGAATTGCGATCGCTGGGACATGTTACCGCATTTCTCAGAGGATCAGAAGCTATGTTGGTCTGTCACTGATATTGATTGACTATGATATGTGATGGAGATTTGGCTGCTCTGTGATGCTTAACAAAAATCCTCCCTCATTTCTTCAGCTAATAAACACCTGTTTGCTTCCACAGCTAAGCAAAGGTTACTGTTCGTTATGTGGGGATTATCGTGTTAATGCTAGATGGTTCGTGCAAAGGGAAGTCGAGCAAAATGAACAATAACTTGAGATTAAAGAGCCCTGAAGGAGGGACTTATATCGGAATATTTCATATTTAACTGGATATTGGCATAGCTAACCCAAGTAAAAATAAGAAATGCGAAATAAAAGGAGTTACCGTTCCCAAAATTCACACGGGTCACCATCAGGATCTATTGAATCTGTCAAGAGAACTTTGATACTCTTGCTATGTTAATGACAGTCTGAAAGGTCCAGCAAAACAAAGTGATAAAATCTATCTCTACTATTCACTTTTCAAATACATTAAAGCTTTATTCACACATTAGCCACTTCTCTACTATAATTGCGCTAAAATATACCTGCAGGACTCCCTTAGATTTTTCCCCGGTGAAATACACTGCTGTGCAAAATTTAAGGACCAGTCAGGTTTTCACCTGTAGCTTCTCATAGGAATGGCCTGGATGTGGGAAAAGCATACCAAAGGAACCTCGTGAGGTACAGAAATGATGAAGGAAATTCTTCTTTACTGGGGAGAGAACTTAGTGTTTCTGTCATTGTAATTGTGCAAAGACAAGTCCAATTCCATTCTTCTTTAAGAGGACATATCATGAAGACTCGGGAAATGTGGAGTAGGTTCATCAGTCACTGATGACTGTGGTGTGATGAATATTTGACTGTTCTTTGATACTTAACAAATAACCTCTTCAGAAAGTATCTGTTCGTTTCCAGAAGATAAACTGTGGTATCTGCTTGGTTTGGCTACTATCCTGTTAGTTAAATCTTAGTTGAGCCAAATGAGCAGTAACTTGAAATAAAAAAGAATCCAGAGGTTGACAGTATATCATGCCTCTGTGTATTTTATAGAATGCTTAACCTTTGTTTTGATACATGCAGAATAAACCGACTTTCTTGATTACCTCGGCTTGATTAATACTAACTTATAAATGAGGAAAGGTAATTGGATTCCACTATTCGATTCTGAAATCTCAATGAATAACTCAGAAGAAAGAAAATTGCTGAAATATTTACTTTATATCAATTTTTTGTTTATAATTTAAATGACCTCTCTTTTGCCTCTTGAAATCCAATTAACCTCTCTTTTGCCTCTTGAAATAAACAGCATAACCAATTTATTAATTCGCTTGTCATTATCAATTCAAAAAATAACTCTCACCACAACTGCTCCATCGTATGTCCATTTGGCGTTTAATGACTTGAACCTTTCTCGCCCACATTGAAAGCTCCGAAAGGGATTCTAGACCGAAACGATCTTGTGCCTCTTCGAAACAAAAGAAAATAAACCATCAGCATACTTTGCATCCCTTGATAGCTGAGTTCTGATCATGGACCTGCCATGGGCCAATGAACTTGGTTCATCAGTTCCATTGGGAAAGTCACCATTCATGCTCATCCACACGCTCCATATATTAATAGCAGCCATGAAACGTCTACCTGCAATATCGCCTACCTCTCATTTCCTAGGTGGGATGTTGGAATCGCTGCCAGCAATCAACTGTTTCAAGAAGCATTCGTATTTCAGTCATTTCATTCTCGAATTAGCAAACTTCGACCGGACCTATTAGAATAGGACACTGATGATCACCTGACCGGTTAGACGACCATCCTGAATTTGTTTTATTTTAAATGTAATCCATACTTGCTTTCTTCAATTGAACAGCTTTGAGAAATTATTCGAGCTGTTTTATCCACTAATTCAGTTAAAGTTATACCACAAAGACATCCTATTTATATCAGAAATAAAAACAGACTCAACTATTACGTAAAAATTCATTGATACATGGTTTAATATGTCTTAAGAGATATTTAATGGTTATATATCTTCTCGCAATAATAAAAATGGATATGTTCATTGAAAGATTCTGATTTTTGGGCTCTTTCAAAAGCATTCATGTGTACACATGAATATGAACTACTTTGGGACATCCTCCAGTGCTCTTATGCTGTGGAATAAACTGTGCAATTCATTGCTGATATTGATACTTCGTCACTAATGCAAAATAATGCTTAAAAATATCAAAAATGTATGTACATGTATTCCAAAGTGTTCTGATTCCCCAACACGGTTTTTGTTGACATTACCTCCAATACTTTTGATGATTTCGTGTACATGTATTTCTAGGATATCAAACAATTTATAAATGAAAATCTATAAATTATTGTCGATCCTGTCAAAGCAATTCAGAACACTCGTTATATTCCAAAGTAATTTTCTTTGTTTTAGCGATTGTCGTCCTTGAATAACTTCCGCGCATCAATCCAAAGGCCATGCGATTGGAAGGTGGTGATTACGATGCAGCGGTGTTCTTGTATATCTACTGATTTGGTATTTCCTTAAATATCTCTAAGGAGTGCTCGATGATTGGCATCTTTAGTGACTTTTGAAATGCAAATACTCTAATAGTGAGCTCGACTCGTTTTGTGACGTACCCGGATGGATAACGAGTTCTTGAGGGCCATCATTTGCATCAGCACGCTTCTAAACATTAGATTACAATTTAGGATTTGAAATGAATACTTTCGTTGGCGTCGAGAGAAATCGGAATGTCTCCTTTATCCCGGAGGCATCTTAGTATTTCTCTGAATATTAATGTGCATATAGAATTCCAATCACTTGAACATTCTTATTCGAGTGGACACGTTATCACTACTCCCAAGGGTCAGGACGCTATGTTTGCCTGTCACTGATGATGTCGAATGACCACTCCGATATGGTAGAAATCTGTTTGCTCTCTGATGCTTGGCAAATATCCTCTGCCGCCCTTTTGCTAATAAACATCTGTTCGTTATCCATAGCTAATCAATGGAATGGTAAATCTGCGTGGGGATGATCGCGTTAATTAAATGTTAACTGGTCGCTCGACAGGGACGTTGGGGAAAATGGAGATATTGGAGATTTAAGTAGATATTGGAAGGGCAAACTAGGCCTGATAACTTAATCGTACCAATAAACTTGGAAACATACTGACAATGATTGTTAAACATATAATTAATGATATAAATTCCAGTAAAACTCCTGCTCTGAGCAGTGCCATTGTTTTTCTACCCAGAATGGTCCGGTGATGATTTTCTCTCCCTTTCGTTCTCTTTCTTGCGCTGTATTAATATTTGCTTTGCATATTATCTAGGCATACGTCTTTATATTAATATTGGTGTAATAAACTTAGTTTAGTTAATAAATGAATGCAGTTGACATTTCCAAGCCAACTGAAGTATACTAGATGAGTATGCAAGAAATTTAACTAATAAATATTACTTTTATTAGTTGTTTTGTTTCTGTTCCAAAGCATCTAATCCTTTTAGATGTCAATGCATTCGAATCCGTTCTGCTGAGTTCGAATCCCTTCACTGACGCTAGGAATTTTCAAAAAGTGGCTGAGTTACTTGCATATTACCTATAATTCATAAAGACGCACCAGTTATTCAGTTCAAAATTCTAATCAATTACCTCCTTCATTCGATCTTAATTGTGAAATTCTCTTTCCAATTATCCATAACCAAAAGTTCTATTTCAACTTGCCAAACTGGGATATTGCTTTTTCTACACTGCTCCACAAAATTAACAGAACAAAATGTTTTGCGCGAATATTTTATTGTGAACAGTGTCGCCGAAGACGAATATTTAATATAATAGGTCCCCTGACGTGCAAATTCTGAGTATCCAAAAGAAACCTTACAGAACCGCACATTATGCAAATTACTCATGCATATAAAAACACTGATTGCAACCACATCACTTCATTCTGTTTTTTGGTTTGCTCAGTGGGATAGCCACATCTCCAGTACTCGGGATGGCAAGTCATCGTCTTTAAGATGATTCTTTGAGTGGGCGGGCAATTCGGCGACTTGACGACAAGCAGCCGCGGGGGGAGTTGGCACGTTGTCTTAATGTGTCACGCGGTGTCGTCTCGGCACAATGGAAGCAATTTCAGGAGACAGGAACAATTACAAGAAAGCTGGCAAGGTCACTCAAGCGCTACGTCAACCAAAACAGACCGCTAACTAGCTCTAACTGCAAGACGGAACCCCCTACGACATCCTGTCATCAAATGTCTCTTGAGGTTGCTGCGGCCATAGGTGGAAACATTTCCAACACCATTGTGTTAGGAAGGTTCAATTCAAGTAGGCTCTACGCAACGAAGCCAGTGGCTTTTATCCCATTAACCCCAAACCACGGCATGGCTCGTTGAAACCGGTGACTTGGAGCTCAGACAAATAGGGTACAGTTCTGTTCTCTGATGGGTCCGGTTTTGTTTAAAACAGATTCTAGACGTTATTACATCTGGAGACAACGAGGAATGCAGTACCATCCCTCCATCAGAGGAAGGGACACTTATGGTGGTGGTGGCGGCAGTGTTCTCGTGTGGGGCGGAATAATCATCGGCCGCACCCCCTCTTCATGTTTTGATAGGGGTACTTTAACTGCACAGAGGTACCGAGAACAGATCCTCGAACCCTATGTGCGACTGTAAGGAGTGTGGTTGACCCAGATTTTCTTGTCATGCACGACAACGCCACTGCACATAAAGCTCAAGGGGGAGGGGGAATAACTTGAAACTGAAGATATCCAAAGACTGCCGGGGTCAGCATGATCACCAGACTTAAATCCGATCGAACATGTGTGGGACGCCCTTGGGCGTCGCATTCCATGCCGTCTGGCAACTGAGCTCAGGTCTGTGCTGGTGGAAGAATGGGATATGTTAATATCCCGTTCGCCCACCAGCGCAGGCCATATGTTGCCACAGAATCTTATAATCTTATAAATCTTATAGACACTCTTATATCGATCATGGTTTACCACTGTCAGACCTGTTTAGCCGTTGGAGGAATCATACGCCGTACTTGATGTCGTTTGACTATATTTTTGAGCACCTTGTTGGAATTCTGTAATGTGATCTCCTTGGTGATTCTTATACAACCCCTATAGATGTCCCTTATACCTGTCTCAAGTTTCTCGCTGTCTCCTCATTTCATCGTTATTCTATCGTACCTCACCATACCAAATTTTGTCCGGCTTCATCTCAAGCGTCCCGAGTTACATCACGTTTTCTATGTACTCTGTTAATTTTTTCGAGCAGTGTACGTTTATTCTACAATCCCTGTTTTCTTCTCAAATACCAAGTATCAAAAAATAAAGTCCGATAGAACGAATTGTGGCAGTAAATCGAAGCTGACTGAAAGACACTTCGGGACACTGAAAAGGATTGTAGCCCGAAAACATAATACTGTTAACTTCAAAATAACTGCAGAACTTCATGTGAGTCTTATCAATCCAGAAAAATAGTTTGGTGAGAACCTAATAAAGCTAGAATTTATGGGAGAGCGCTATTACCAAGCCACTCATTACTGACGGTAATGCTATCAACAGGTTGCAGCGGTGTAAGAACCCCAGAAACTTGACATTTGAGAATCGGAAACATGTCATTTTCTCATGAATCATCATTCTTACTTTTTTCCAACATCAGGGAGGGTTTTCGTTTGGGAAATGTCAAAGAGACGAGGGTTTTCCCTCCCGAAACTCCTGTTTTTCGTCCATCAAACAGAAAACACACGCAGTTCAGATTAAGATACCATTCTCCGTTAAGAGGATGTGCCACAACAGTAGCCAGATTGCAGGAAGTTAGCATCACCTGACAATGATGTCGAATGATGGTAATGATATGATAGATATCTAGCTGTCTTCGGTGCTAAACATCCTCATTCCCTCTTAAGCCAATAAACACACCTGCTTATTACCATCAGCTGAGCAGTAGGATATTAAATTCGGTTTGCTTTGGAAACTGTTCTGTTAATTGGATTGTTGAGGGGAAAGATTGCGCGAAATGAGCAGTAACTTCAAATTATTGAATGATATTGATAGATTTATGGATAAAACTGCAAGGTGGCCAAAGTTTGAGCAGGTGTTTTTGAGTAGTATTAATGAAATAAATTGGGTGGGCCTGACATCAAATGATTATGTTAAACAATTAACTGTTATTTTAAAAGATGCATGTTCTAGTAGTATGAAGAAAAGGTATAAGGTTAATAGGCCAGTATTCTGGTGGAGTACTGAATTATCTGAAAAAAGGAGAGAGACTTTTCGCTTAAGAAGACAGTTTCAGGCTGTAAGAAGAATTGGAGATTTAGATTTGTGTGAGGTGTATAAAAATATGTATAAAGCTTGTCATAAAGAATATGTTACAGCTATCTGTAAAGCTAAACAGAATAAGTGGAGGGAATATGTGAGCAAACAAGGATCTAGGGATCCATGGAATTCTATTTTTAAATTATTAACTAATAAAAGAAGCCTATCGGAAATAATGAGCACTATTGGCAATGAAAATAGCCAAACTTTAACTTGGGAAGAATCAGTGAACAGGATATTGGACGATCTCTTTCCAGATGAAAATGAAGAAGTCAATGAATTAGAAATAGATGGTCAAAATATTGTTGCGACACCAGAAGAACAGTTTACGTTAGAAGAGTTGACAACGGCCATGGGCCAGGCGAAGGATGGTAAATCGCCGGGCCTAGATAAAATAGAAGTTTTGGTTATGAAAAGATCTTTTCAAATGGCTCCAGAATTATATTTAAATCTGTATAATCGATGTTTAGAAGAGGGTGCCTTTCCGGATGAGTGGAACAGAGCACAGATAAAATTACTTATAAAAGGAACAGATCGTATGCTTAATGAAACTAGTACATATCGTCCAATTGCCCTCCTCTCTGTTTTGGGCAAGATATATGAAAGACTATGTATGAACCGTCTTATGATGAGGTATGATTCAAGAAATATGTCATCACAAAACCAATATGGTTTTAAGAAAGACTCATCAACTGAAGATGCGGTATATAGATTGCTTCAAGCGGTGGAGGACAGTGAGGAACGGTATTGTTTGGGTGTATTTATTGATTTTAAGGGTGCTTTTGACCACTTATGCTGGGGAGGCATCATGTCTAGAATTAAAGAAGTATGTACAACAAAATTATATAATGTATTTAGAAGCTACTTTTCCAATAGGGAAGTAGTAGTTAAAACAAGATATACAGAGATAACTAGGAAAGTTAATAAAGGATGTCCACAAGGCTCGGTGATTGGCCCCTTTGCGTGGAACATGGTCTTTGATGAATATTTAAATGAAGAAATGCCTGGTGTCACAAAGATAGCTTATGCTGACGATCTGGTAGTGATGGTTCAGGGAAATTCCAGATCTTCCATACAAAGCAAAGCAGAAGAAGCTTTGAGAACATTAGAAATATGGACAAGGAAACATAAATTGCAGGTCTCAAAGGAAACGACGGTTCAGATGTTGCTCAAGGGAAGACTAAGCATGAATACAGCTCCTACTGTACGGCTGATGGGGAGTGCCGTTCGATATGCACAAGTAACAAAATATTTAGGCTTAATGATTGAAGAACGTTTGTTCTTTACAGAACACGTTAAGTATTTAAAAGTTAAAATTAAAACCTTATATGCCAAGCTCCGGAGGGTGATTAGAAGAGATTGGGGTATAAAAGGTAGAGGCCTCAATCTGTTATATGATTGTTTATTTTCGCCTATAATGTGTTATGCTGCCGGGGCTTGGGTTCATAGGATTGGGAATAAGGTTATTCAAAAACACCTAGTACAAGCACAAAGATTTGCATTACTAGGGATTACTCGGGCATGTCGGACGGTGTCCACAGAAGCCTTGCAGGTAATATCAGGTAGGTTGCCAGTCCAGTATGTAGTATTAATAGCTGGAGTTGGATATCTTACTAAGCGAAACATCAGGAAGACAATAGTAAGAATAAGAACTTGTCCAGAACCAGGAAAAATTTATACAAGAGCAGATGTTAAAAATGAAAAGAACAGAGTTTTAGAAGAAGTTAAAATTAGATGGCAAATGGAATGGGAAACATCTGAAAAAGGACGACAGACCTTTATGTTTTTGCCGAGAATTAATATAATTGATGTTAAAAGAAAGTTGTGGCAACGGTTTGGTCTTTGTTCTACGTTTTTGTTAACTGGCCATGGATTGGCATTGAGACTCTTTCAGTTTGGACTTAAAGAAAATGGGTTGTGTAAATGTGGAGAGCTTGAAACATCTGAGCATGTTATGCTTGACTGCAATTATTATGTTGACTTGAGAATGGAATTGGAACTATCAATTGGCTATCTGGAGAAAGAGAGACTCCATGTTATGTTCACTGATAAAAGGTTATTTACTTATTTTAATAAGTACGTTTCGGAAGTCTTTAAAAGAAGATTTAGATTGCTGGGTAGTAGTGGCACGCCTCCAAGTGGCAGAGATGTCAACTCATCCAATTAGGATCAATGGATAGAAAATCAAAGTTGATTCTCCTTGCATGAGGCTAAGTGGCCAGATAGGAATTGTTTATTGTTCGGTTATTATTTATTTATTTATTAACAAAATTGAATTCTAAAAGTTAGGAAAAATCCCATTCTCTGACATTACCGCGGATAGGCTACGGCCTCGGTAGCGGATTCGGCGAATGGAGGTTAAAATGGTATAACAGTAACTTCAAATTAATAACCCAAAGGTAAAGTCATTGAATACAGCATATTTTCATTGGATATTAGCATGGTTCAGTCAGATGTGTTAGTTGTATTACTGATGCTGCAGACAATATATTTGAAAGTTTACTGATATGAATTCTAAGTATTATTGATCGCATGTTAAAACCAGTATTATTGAGAAACCATCCCAATCAGTCTCAGGAAGTAATTTCAACCACAAGTGAAAAGAAATGGTTTTTACCCAGAATTAATCATGATTGATCTGAGTAGAACCTTGGACGTTTGTCAAGCTGATAGAATTACACCCATTACTGAATAAACATCACGGTAAGTCTTAAAAGGGATTCAAGATAGAAAATATCTGTCATCTCTTTCAAGACATAGAAAAGAAACCATCAGCATACTGTACATACCCTAGTAGATGAGCGCTGATTGTAGACCTCCTGTGTGTCAATCGCAAAATCTCCATTCATGCTCATTTTCATGCACCGGATAGTAACAGCAGCCACGAACTGTTCACCTACAATACCCCTCTCACCTCTCCTCTCCTAGATGGTATGTAGAAATTAGTGGATCGTTGTCATCGATCAACTGTTACACGAACCAATTATTTTATTCTCCAATTCGCAACCGGTGCTAGTGAAACAGGACATTGAGGATCATTCGGCCAATTAGATACGATCATCCGTGATTTTTACTACTTTTGCCATAATTCCGAACTGTCCTTAAATCAATACTTTAGCCATAGTTTTAACCACGAATTCAGATAGTTTTGGCACAGAGGACGCTATATTTATAAATAACAATGGACTAAGTTATTATGTAACAATTCATGGAAGGAAATGCAACCTTATTGAATTTAATGGATCCCTATAATCGCAATAATGTAATAGTAACAATGGAGTGTTCCTTTGAAAATTTCCGGTTTTTCATCAGCTCATTGAAGTTAATAATTTGCATACTTCTTGTGATAAATTCCCAGCATTTAAAGAAGTCTTTTTGAAGCAGTTGTTCCAGAAATTGTCATGGTTAGTTCATTGTGGTCACTTGAATCCGAACTACTTTGGGACAGGCAGGAATGTTTCTTAAGCACTGAGATGAACTGGAGAATTCTTTACTGATGACGATGTCTAACTGAATGAATGAAAGCTTGAATAATGTCAGAACTAATTTAATCAAAAGTGCTTCCATTCCATCAGTTGTGATTGTATAACGGGGTCTCCGAGGTCTTCCTTCCACAGATGAAGCTCTTGTTCACTTTGCAGTTGAAGGTATGGTAAATGTTCAGTCTGTTTTTATGTGATTCGAACATTTGATGTGTTGTGCAGATGCCTGTATTATCAATTATCTTTCTAACAGGTTTAAATAAAGTTTCTATAAATTCGTGGTGGTCGCTTGAAAGCAGTTCTTGCAATTTCTTGTTCACCAAAGTTGTTTTCATTCTTTAAGCGATTCTCCTCTGGGCACGTCTTTTGCATATGAAGTCAGAGGCCAGGCAATTGGATTGTAATGCGTAGCGGCGTTCTTTTGTGCTTTCTGATATGGCAGCTTCTAAAATATTTCCAAGGACTGATATATTTATGAAATATGCCTTTTTTCTTGGAAATGCAAACAACAGTAAACTTTCAAGTACGTGTCTGGATGGATAACAATATCTGCATCTTTATAACCATTGCTGACTTAATATTAGATTGCAATGTTGGTGGAGACAGAAAGGAGAAATTTCAGAATTAATTCTTATCACGTCAACATTCTTTTTTCTGGAGGACATTTTACCACTTCTCTCATGGGAACAGTGATAGAATTTCCAGAGCTCGGATCTGGTGCCTCTGATCATTTGGAGTGATGTGATGAACATATGGTTTTTTGTGATGCTGAACAAAATCGTGGTTCGTCCCTTTCACCAATAAACAGCTGTCTCCTGCCACAACGAAGCAATGGTTACTGAACCCTATATGGAGATTATCGTGTTAATTATGTTAACTGGTTCGAGTAAAGGGAAGTTGGCCCAAATGAGCAGCAACTGGAAATTAAACAGAACCCGAACGAAGCTGTTCATGTTGGAATATGTCACATTTCAGTGGTTATTTGTACGGTTAAGCCAGGCCTGCTAACTTGCATAGCCATGCAAATCACATTAACAACATTCCGATTGTGGTATTTAATAAACATTAAATAATGATAGAAAGCACATTCCAGAAGAAATCTCTTTCTATACATCGCCTCTGCTTGAATTCTTCTGTTTTGTTTTTCCAAGTGGATCCTCCAGAACTAAATACAATATTTTTTTCTAGTTGAATTATATTGAAATAAAATAATAAAATTAGGGAACATTTTACGTGTCCCATTTCATTCATTCATTACTATATCTAGATGAGCGCTCAAGTAATTCAGTTATTTACCTACTTTTAATGATATTAAGAGGAGGAGACTGGTAGAATTACTTAACAAGTACAGGTCAATGTTGAAAAAAAAAATGGGAGTGAGGGTTGAATGTGAAAGTGTCTGCAATTCTGCCCAGACACGATACGGAGTACACGAGAGAGCCTTGTTAATAAATTCGGCCCTAGAGGGGATGTTGAAGGCTCAAGGGGTAGAATTTTTCTCAGCCTGGTCTGTACTTGTTAACAGGAGGGACTGCTTCTACAGGGATGAGATACCTTTAACCAGAATGAGTGCAAGATTATTTGCCGATGCTTAGCCTGGAAAGCAAGGTGCAGGGGATTTCAAGGACTGCTGGGAGTCATAGTGGAACAAATAAATACATGGTAGGGTAGCTAAGAGTACAAACAGGTGCATGTACCCCAATGCCAGGAGTTTGGTAAATAAATTTGATGAATTTGAGGTATTGCTCAAAGCATCAAAGGCGGATATTGTTGGGATATCAGAGACGTGGTGTCACACAGATATAAGGGATGCAGAACTGCAATTTGGGGAGTACAACGTCTACAGAAAGGATAGACAGGATAGGAAGGGGGGAGGGGTTATGCTATTAGTTAAGAAACACATAAAAACTAAGGAAGTGAAGCCAGTCGACATCGCTGGACAGTGCAGTGTGGAGTCAGTTTGGTGTGACATAAGCACTGGGAGATCAAAATTGAGAGTAGGAGTGTGCTATAGGCCTAATGACTATGATGAGTACAATAAGAAACTGTACAGGGAAATAGAGTGGGTCAGAGAGTCTTATAATGGGAGATTTTAATTTCCCAGATATTGACTGGAATTTGGGGGTTGGTCACTCGCACACTAGCAGGGCTTTTGTGGATTTATTGGATGATTGTTTTCTACATCAGCATGTTCGTGAGGCAACAAGAGGGAGCAATACTCTTGATCTGATTATCAGTAGTGATTCTTCATGCATTAAGAATCTGCAGATAAATGAACCACTAGGTGCCAGTGATCACAGTGTGCTGAAGTGGGATTTACTCAAAGAGGTAACTACCATTAGGGGTAAAGGGAAGGGTTATTGCTTCCGTAAAGGCGACTACGATGGACTGAGACAGTATTTAAATTCTATACAGTGGGACCAACTGATGATGTTACCAACAGCAAACTCAAAATGGGAAGCATTCAAGGAACTTATCTTGCAAGCTACTAGGCTTTACATACCAACTAAGAAATATTGTTCAAGGTTTAGGCCTAAATCGATGTCAGATGAACTAATGAGACATGTGGCACAGAAGAAAAATGCGTGGGACACATGTAAATTAATTGGTGACACGAAAGCCTATGATATATATACGCTGGTCTGTAACAAAGTCACAAAGGAGATTAGGCAGGCAAAGGCAAATTATGAGAAATCTTTGGCAAAGAATGCAAAGAAAAACAGCAAAGAGTTCTTTACCTATGTAAGTTGTAGAAGAAAGGGGATGAATCAGATTGTTCCACTGGATATTGATGGTTCAACTGTTGATGATCCTGCTCAGGTGACTAACAAACTAAATGAATATTTTGCAACTACATTCACACATGGGGGAGTTATTCAGGGAGGGGAATGCCAGAGGTGTATTCAACTCTGACAGTAAGCTAGAGAATCTTGTAATCTCTGAGAGTAAAGCGGAGGAGAAATTGTTGAAGATAAATACAAGAAAGGCACCCGGGGTGGATGGGATTTATCCAGTTATATTAAAGGAGGCAGGAAAGGAAGTAAGCAAACCCTTAGCCATAATTATGAGAGCTTCCTTGGACTGAGGGAAGGTACCCATAGACTGGAGAAGTGCAAATGTGACCCCAATTCACAAAGGAGGATAAAAGGCTGACGCAAGTAATTATAGACCTGTGAGTTTAACTTATGTTCCAGGAGAAGTAATGGAGGCACTGGTTAAAGAAGCACTGCAGGATCATCTAGACAAGACTTCATTTGTTGCTCGGACACAGGATGGGTTTGTTAAGGAAAAGTCTTGTCTGACCAATTTGATTGGATACTGTGATGTGGTCACAAAGCAACTGAATGCAGGGAATAACTTTGATATTTTATATTTAGATCTTAGAAAGCCTTTGATACTATTGCACATAGAAGGCTGCTGCACAAATTGTAGCAGTGTGGCATTGGAGGCAAATTACTGCTATGGATAAAGGGATGGTTGAGTGTGGAGAAGACAGTGGTAATCAATGGACATTGCTCTTCGTGGACTAATGTTATTAGTGGAGCCCCTCAGGTTCAGTGTTAGGTCCATTGTTGTTTTCTGTATTTATAAATGATATTGATGATGGTACATCAGGCTTAATATCCAAGTTTGCAGACGATACGAAGGTTGGCTGGGTTGTAAATGACACTAATGACAGTACGCTGCTGCAACAGGATCTAGAAAAGTTGAGCAGAGGGGCTGAGAGGTGGCAAATGTAAAGTACTACATACGGGAAGCAGTAACCCAAGAGCAACGTATCAACTCTGTGGTACTAAACTGACAGTGTTAGAGAATGAAAAGGACCTGGGGGTAATTGAGCAGGCAGATATGAAGTTTTCTGAGCAGTGCAGACGGTCTGCAAGAGTAGCTCAAGGTGTCTTGTCAATGTTATACAGGAATTTTTCTAGCAGGGATAAGGAGGTGATTATCCCCTTGTATAAGGCAATGGTCAGACCACGCCTAGAGTACTGTATACAGGTCTGGAGGCCTCATTTCAAGAAGGATGTAGAGATGCTGGAACGAGTACAGAGAAGGACAACAAGAATTGTGAATGGAACAAATGGGTACTCTTACGAAGAAAGGCTTATGTTTTGCAAATTACAGTGTCTGGAGACAAGGCACCTACAAGGTGATCTGATTGAGGTGTATAAAGCCTTGAATGCTGATGGGACTCTTCCTCTTGCTCAGAATAATCGACTGAGAGAGCATAAATTCAAATTGAGGACAGAGAATTGTAGGATAGATGTGCTAAATTTTGCCTTAACGAGCAGATTGTTGATATCTGCAACCGACTTCCATCTGTTGTAGAAGTTTATAGCTTAAAGAGATTCAATGTAGAACTAGACAAACATTTGAAGCGAGTGGATGGGTGAAATGGGAAGGGGCTGTGTGTATTTTTCTTTTTTTATGGCCGAAGCTATATAAGCTAGCTTTCTTGCATCATGTGCCCTTGCTAATGCCTTTATCTGCTGGATGAAAAACCTCTACAAATATCCTTCATATTCTGTCGGACAGTGACTAACTAGGCCAGTGCGATAAAAGTTCGTAAGAATTAACAATCGTGATGGAGTTTGTATTTCGGTTTCCTTTTCTCATAGAGTCCTGACCGGGTTATACTGATTCGAACGATCTTAAACCTCTCCAGAATGCAAACAAAATACGATCAACATTCTTTGCATGCGTTGATGAGTAAATGCTCATTGCTGACCTACCAGACGGCAGTGAACTAGAACCACTTGTGCCAATAAGTGTGTCACTGCATGCTCTTCAATTCCTATGCTGTATGTTAATGGAAGGCAGTGAAGGTCAAGCTACAATCCATTTTCATCCGGAAGGTTAGGAGTTAATTCAAAATTTGTAGAATTTTAGACATCGTCCTTGACAGCTTTCAAATTTATAATTAAACTAAACTAATTGAAGTATTTTAATCATATTTTCTGTACAATTTACCAAAGAAAGAACACAACTGTTTATATGAAATGAAAAAGGATTCAAATATTCCAAAACATTAATGGAAGTACAGTTTCACCTCACTGAATTTTTAAGTATTAGTTTGTATTTTAGGTTATACTAATAGATTTTAATTATTCATATGAAAGTTTCATGTTATTAAACAGCTCTAGCAATGGCCAATAATAACATGAATCCTTTCATATGAACAATTAAAATTTATTATGAATACAAAATATATACTGAGTGAACACTGAATTATGACCACCTGCCTAATACTTCGTAGATCCTCCTTTTGGCCTCAGTACAGCAGCTATCCGACGTGGCATTGATTCAACAAGATGTCGGAAGAGTTCGGGAGGTATGGCCAACCAAGCTGTGTGTAATGCGGTCAGCAATGCAGGTGTGGACGTCATTGGTGTATCCAGACGCCAGATAAGCCTTTCCACGTTGTCTCACAAGTGCTGTTTGGGATGGATAACAGCAGAAGTTCACAGGGCCATCGATATGCTGGAAGTCAGAACTGTGTTCCTCAAACCATTCCTGCACAACAAGTGCCCGATGGCTCCGCGTATTGTCACCTTGGAAGACACCATCGCTATTCGGGAAAAAGTGTAACATAGTGGGGTGTACACAGTCAGCAAGCAGTTGACGACAGCTGAGACCACTGATACGTGGTTCCACATACACCAAGGGTCCAAGTTCCTGCCAGTGAAACATGCCCCACACCATACAACCGTCTCCACCGGACTTTCTTTACAATTTACCCCGCCAAAGTTGACGCCAAATCCGTACAAGACCATCCACGGTGTGGAATAAATAACGTGACTCATCTGACCAGCACACCTTCTGCTAGTCTTCTAACGTCCAACTTGCATGCTCTTTGTACCAGGCGAGTCTTTTACGCCGATGAATCTTGGTTAGGAGAGGATGCCGTAGTGGTAATCTGCTGGTATAGCCCATACGTGCGACGCATGGTCATGCCAGATATTGTTCCAGGTTGGCCCATGTTGTATTGGGTAGTCAACTCTTCAACAGTGCTGCGCCTGTTCGAGTCGTTGAACCCGGCGCTCACCTCTAACATCAACCTTTCGCTGACCTTTGCAGTTTTGCCATCGGGTCGTTGTTTGACCATTTTGACGCCAGTCCTAGTACTCTTTAACTACGGCGGCTCTCAAATACCCCACCAGTTCAGTCGGTTGGGAAATCGAGGCACCAGCTCGTCGAGCACCCAGAATCTGTCCTTTATCAAAGTCCGATAAATCCTTCCTTTTACCCATCACGCTCAGAATTTTACCACCTACTGAACCACTGATACCTTATCTATGCTACGTAGGTCGACTAACTCGCACTCTCATACTTCACTTGGTCAACGGGTCGCATTCAGTTATCATAGGGCTGGTCATAATTCAGTGATCACTCAGTGTATAAAAATATAGTTATGTACAAATTATACAGGGTGTCTCAAAAATACACAGCATAACTTTAGGAATGAGTTCCTCATATGTAGACAATAAAAATATTTTATATCAACATAGTTCGGGAAATGGTTGGTTTCCGAGTTTTGAAGGTCTGTCTATGACACTTAACTGTTCACATCACCTTATGGTAATTGTTCAAAATGTCCACCTTCTGCCTGAATACAGGCCTCACATCGGCGTCTCATGTACTCGCGAAGACGATGCCAAATTCCTGGCATGTTTCGTATTGTCTCACAACCGGCCACAATTCGATTGCGGAGAGTTTCCATATCAGCTATCGGAGGCGAATACACCAATGACTTTAAATAGCCCCACAAGAAGAAATCTAGTGGGTTTAAATCGGCTGAGCATGGAGGCCGGGCAATTGGTCCACTTCTACCTATCCACCGACCAGGAAACCTTCGATTCAGGTAATTGCGAGCTAGGTGACTGAAATGTGCGGGAGCGCCATCGTGCATGGAGTGTGCTTGTTGACGAATGATCAGTGGCATGTCGTCCAAGAAATCAGGCATGTTGTTTTCCAGAAAGTTGCTGTATGCCTGCCCTGTGAGTTTGTTTGGAAGTACATGGGGCCCAAATAACTTATCACCAAAAACACCCGCACAGATGTTGAGCTGAACCGCTGTTGGTGATGTGATGGAAGAATTGCATGTGGGTTTTCCACAGCCCATACATGCTGATTGTGAAAGTTTTGGATTCCGTCTCGTGTGAACTGCGCTTCATCTGTGAATATCACTAAGGCAGAAAAGTGAGGAGTTGTACAACACTGCTGCAAGAACCACTGGCAGAACATTACTCGCGCAGGGTAATCTGCTGATGACAAGGCCTGTACCCGTTGCAGATGGTAAGGATACAGTTGGTGTTCTCGCAACACTCTCCAAATAGTCGAACGTTGAACAGCCAGTTGCATTGCTATTCTACGTGTGCTGATTCCAGGAGTGGCATGCACAACATCCAAAATCTCCTCCTCTACTTCAGGAGTCGTAGATCTTGGTCGTCCTCTGTCGGTAGCACGAGGTGTTAAGGTCCCATGTTCACAAAGGCGGCGATGGATACCTTCAAACGTTTTCCTGTCACGACATCTTCGTTCTGGGAACCTTTCGTGGTACAAACGACGACCCTCCAGAGCATTGCCGTCGGCCGAACCGTACATAAAGGGCATATCCGCTTGCTCCTGATTTGAGTACATGGTCAGAATGGAAAATCACCAGATTCTGTCAGTACCTTGTGATGAAGGCAATTGTGGGAGATAAGACATTCCGGTTAATAAATCGGGAACCAAGCATTAACGGAACTATGTTGATATAAACTATTTTTATTGTCTACATATGAGGAACTCATTCCTAAAGTTATGCCGTGTATTTTTGAGACACCCTTGTATATTCCAGTTCGTCTACCTGAATCCGCATCACAATGAAACATGCTGGAATGTTCAGTGCATCGAAAGCAATGAAATTCATCGATGCACTCTCAATGAAGGAAAGTTTGTAGAAATTTATAACAGAATCAAAACTGTTGCTAATTGGAACTGTTCTGTGTATTTGGTTTCAAAAACGCTTCACCAATGAGAAGACTATTTTTAGTTATTCTCGGCGGATACTACCATCCAGACTGCACCGTTTCAGGTCTTTTTGGCTCCTCTTCATTGGCCGCGCAAGATCCCTCGTGTTGCAATCGCGAAATCCCAGTTATGAAGTATAACTTCACAATATGAGAATGCTGTCTGGGTGAAAGTATCCTCCGAGAATAAGTAACAATATTCTTCTTCATTAGTGAAGCGTTACTTATTCTAGGTAGTGCAATGTCATGGCAACTCGTGATTCTTCGAAATATGAGGTATAATTAAAATATGCCATTTACCTACTTTGTGTAGTTTGTTACGTATAAAATTTATGCGATTGCACTAACCCGTAAGTCAGTAAACTCTCACGTACCTTTTGCCCTTGAATGCTTTTAGTCTACATTAACTGCACTACAAAGTAGACTTCTAAATAGATAATTTCATTGAGGGTAAGGAGAATGGAGCTCTCGTTTGTTCAGAGAAACTTAGTAATTCTCTTAATTTAAATGTACATAAAGAATTCCGATTAAGTTAGCATTCTTCTTTAAGAGAAAGTGCCACAACGGTACCTACAATCTGTCACTGGATGTCGAATGATGACAATGATATGATAGTTAACGAGATTGTCTTCTATGCTAAACTTGGTCATTCACTTCTTTAGACAATAAACATCTGTTTATTGCCATCAGCTAAGCAATACGACGTTAAATTCTGTTTGCTTTGGAGACTATCGTGTTGATTAAATATTAATGGGTGTGTCGAGAGGGAAGGATGAGCGAAATGAGAAGTGGAAGTTAAACAACTCAAAGGAAACAATATATTGAATATATTACATTTTAATTGAATATGTGTGCGTTAGGTTCAACATTACTGATGCTGTAAACAATTTGAAAGATTAGTGATATGAATTATATTATTGATCACCTGTTAAAACTAGTTCAGGAGGCATTGGTATATCTTCCGCTGGATTGTCAACTAGTTTTCTTGTAGTAGAGATATGATAGTTCCTTAGGAGAGAAACATTCCCCCACAATCTGAGGAGATAATTTTGGCCACAAGCTAAAGAAAAGGATTTTACAAAAAATAATCATGATTGGTCTGAGTAGAACCTGGGCAGTTTGTCAAGCTGATAGAATTATATCCACTGTTTCTTAAAACGGAGTTATTCGCAATTATACTGAATAAACCGTTATGAAACTAGCTTGGTAAGATCATCGAAAGTAACTTTCATAAAGCATCTACGCAATATGTGCAATTTTCCCAGAATCTTAGTCAATCTTGGAATGAAAAGTGAAGGTCCTCAATTAGAGTACACAAATAAATTCAGAAGTAAAAATATTGGTTGCATTTTTATTTATAAATTAATCTCTTGTATTTGTTTAGCTCGTCTAACGAACGGTACAGTGGATTTATTAACTCCGAGAACTAAATTGACACGTACCATACTCGTTATCTCTCATTACTTTCAAACTACAATTGTAATTTAATCCCTCGCCACAACCTCTCCTTCGTATGTCCGATTGACATTTCAGTGGCTTTAACTTTTCTTTATCCCGGTAATCCTTAAAAGGGATTCAAGATCGAATCGATCTGTGACCTCTTCCAAGACAAAGAAAAGAAACCATCAACATACATTGCATGGTAGGTGAGCGCGGATTGTGGACCTCCCATATGCCAATGAACGTTGTCCATTTGAGCCAACGAGAAAGTCCCCATTCATGCTCATTTACACTCGCTGTATAGCAATAGCAACCACGAACTGTCCACCTACAATACCCCTCACCTCTCCTCTCCTAGATGGTATGTAGAAATTGATGGATCGTTGTCATCGATCAACTATTACACCGAAGCAATTATTTTATTCTAGAATTCGCACCCGGCGCTAGTGAAACAGGACATTGATGATCATCCAGCCATTAGACAATCATCCGAGATTTATACTACTTTTACCATAATTGCGAACTTTCCTAAAATCAATACCTTAGCCAAGGTTTCAGCCACAAATTCAGATAAAGTTATGGCACAGAGGACGCTTTATTTATATTATAAATAACAATGGACTAAGCTATTACGTAACAATTCATGGAAGGAAATGCAATCTTAATGGATCCCTATACTCTCAATATCATTCCAGTAACAATGAAAAGTTTCGTTGAAAAATGGTGATTTTTCATCCTACAAAGAGCTCATTAAAGCACATAATTTACATAATCTTTTGAAAAATTCCTGGGTATTAACAACTTCTTTGTGGGCAATTGTTAGTTCATTGTGGCTACTTGAATACGAACTATTTTGGGACATGCAGGAATGTTTCTTAACTGAAATGAAGTAGAAAATTCTTTACTATTTACTGAACGAAGGAAGGAAGGAAGGAAGGCAGGCAGGCTTGAATAATGGCAGAACTGATTTAACGAAAAGTGCTTCGATTCCATCGCTTGTGGTTTCATAACAGAGTCCCCGATATCTTTTCCAAAGAGGGAAGAAGCCATGGTTCACATTATGGTTTAGTGACTGTTACTTTTTCATAGCAAGTCGAAGGCCAGGCAATTGGACTGTAGGACGTAGAAGTGTCGTTCTTGTATGTCTTCTGATATGAGTGCTTCTAAATTATTTCCACGGATCTATTGGTGAAATATGCCTATTTTTATTTCATGGATATGCAAATCTAAGAGTTAACTTATTGTTGTTAATACTAAGTGGATAACAACTTGATGTTGATCCAAATGTACGTATTTATATAAATTCTTTTTCTTAGGACGTTTTACCACTGGTCTCACGGGAACAGTGGCAAAATGTCAGAAGCTTGGCTCGGGTGTCTCTGATCATTTCGAATAACGAATCTGATGAACATCTGCCTGCTTTGAGTTGCTTAATAAAAATCTTCGCTTACCACTTCAGCTAATAAATAGCTGTCTCTTGTCACAACGAATTCAATTGCTCACTTGTATTTACTGTTTCGATTCTGTGCAAGGCAATTAATGTTCTGAGGTGTCAATGTTTCGTTCTTTTGAAATGCATGTATTTTCCCCCATTTAGCATGTTTTGGCGAATGGAAAATTGGAATATCCAGTAGAGAGTACCTTTTCTGTTCTTCCGGATAGTGGCTAACTGGGCCACAATATGATGAAAGTTCAGAAGAATTGTTCTTATGAACTGAAAGGGTCACACGATCATAAACTTATTCAAAAGGAAAGAAACGAAACGATCAATGTTCTTCCTGTATAATTCGATGAAAGTGCCGTGCTTCCAGACTCCTTTGAATGATTAACGTGCTTAATATAAATTGAACTACAAAGTAGAGTTCGAAGTGTACACCTCTCATTGGTAATAAGAAAGGAACTCTCTTTTGTCCAGGGAAACTTAGTTTAATTTGAATGTACATAGAATATTCCGATTTAGTAATCATTCTTTTTTAAGAGAGGCGTGTCAGAAGGTGGCACAGATTACAGGCATTTTGCATCACCTGTCATTGACATCGTATGATGACAGTGATAAGATGCATGCCTGGGTGGTCTTCGATGCTAAATATCCTTATTCTCCACTTTAGCCAATAAACACCTGTTCATTACAATCAGCTAAGAAATGAGATGTTAAGTTGTTTGCTTTGGTGATTATCGTTTTAATTAAATGTTAATTGATTTGTCGAGAGAGAAGCTGGTACGAAACGAACAGTTACTTGAAATTAGATATAACTCCAAGGAAAACAGTCATTTGAACATATCACATTTAAAATGAATATTAGAATGGTTCAGTCAGGTCTGATAGCTGAACATTACTGAAGATGCAAACAATACATCCTAAAAGTACAGTGTGGTGAATTCTATATAGTATTGATCACCTGTCATAACTAGGCCAGGAAGCATTAGTATACCATGCCACTGTCTATCTGGTTCCATAGGAGTAGATCCTTTCCCTTCAGTCTGAGGTGGTATTTTCACCCACAAGTGAAAATAAAAGTTTTTTGCGCAGAATTAATTGATCTAAGTAGAACCGTGGGCGTTTGTCAAGCTTAGAATTCCATCCACTGTTTCTTAAAACGGAGTAATACGTATATATACTGAATGAAACAATTTCAGATTAGCTTGGTAAGATGACCAAACTGACCTTTCATTAAGCTTCTACACAATATGTAATATTTTGGCAGAATTTTAGTCGATGAATAAGGTGAAAAGTAAAGCTCATCAATTAGATTATTGGATAAACTCAGAAGTAAAAACATTGCTTGCCTTTTTATACTTTTTGTCTATTTTTTATTTATAATTTAATCCCTAGTATTCGTTTAGCACGTCTTACGAATGGCACAACGTATTTATCTACTCAAACCACTAAATTTACACGTACCAGACTCGTTATGTCTCATTATTCTCAAAATTCAATTCTAATCCCTCGCCACAACCTCTCCTTCATATGTCCGATTGACATTCAGTGACTTGAACTTTTCTTTACTCAACGGAAAGCCTTTAAAGGGATTCAAGATCAAATCTATCTGTCACCTCTTCCAAGACAAAGAAAAGAAACCATCAGCACACATTGCATGGCAGATGAGCGCTGATTGAGGACCTGCCACATGCCAATGAACTTTGCCCATTTGTGCCAATGAGAAAATCCCCATTCATGCTCATTTACATGCTCAGTATAATAATAGCAGCCACGAAAAATATCCACGTACAATACCCCTCACCTCTCCTCTCCTAGATGGTATGTAGAAATTAGTGGATCGTTGTCATCGATCAACTGTTACACGAACCAATTATTTTATTCTCGAATTCGCACCCGATGACAAGAGCTATTGGAATAGAACCTTGCCGATTAGACGATCATCCGAGATTTGTACTACTTTAACCATAATTCGAGACTTTTCTTAAACGAATTTCTTAGCCAAAGTAGTCACCGTGTTTCAACCACGAATTTAAATAAAAGTTATGGCAGAGGACGCTATATTTATATTATAAATAACAATGGACCATGTTATTAAGTAACAATTCATGCAAGGAAATGCAAAGTTATTGAATTTAATTGATCTCTATAATGGCAATAATGCAAAAGTAATAATGGTGTTCCGTTGAAAGTTTCCGGTTTTCATCCTAAAAAGAGATCAAGATCATAATTTTTATACTTCTTTTGATAAATTCCTGGGCTTTTAAGAAGGTCTTTAAGGGTCAGTAGTGCTGCAAATTGTCATGGTTAGTTCATTGTGATCACTTGAATCCGAACTACTTTAGGACAAGTAGGAATGTTTCTTAAGCACTGAGAAGATCTGGGGAATTCTTTACCCTTGACGATGTCTAATGAATCAATGAATACTTGAATAATGTCAGAAATGATTTAGTCAAAGGTGCTTCGATTCAATCACTTGTGATTCCCTAACGCAGTCTCCGATATCCTCTATTCGAAAGACATGCAGAGATGAGAATTGCTAAACGAATGCAAATTATTTTGGTGAATAACGAAACCCTAACATTAATATTCTATAATTAACCATGCTGGTGTGCAAGTTTTAAAGACCAGTCGGTTTTTCACCTCACCTGTAGCTTCTCATAGGAGTGGCCTGGATATGGAAAAGCATACCAAAGGAACCTCGTGAGATACAGAAATGATGAAGGAAACAACACCGACACAACAACGAAAAAAAAAACGGTGCAGAGGGACTTTATTCAAAAAAGGCAACATAGAACTGGCAGCCATTATACAAATGCATCACTGCCAAAGATGGAACAAAGGGAAGAGGTGGTCCTCAGTAGGAGATATGGCCACCCCTAATGTCGATGCAGGCTTTGCACCGCCTGTTCATACTTAGAACAATGTTGTTGATAAGTTCTTGCGGTAACATCGTCCATTCCTCTGTCAGCGCCATCTTCAGCTGGTGAAATTTTCTTGTGGGTGTGGACAAGCCACTAGGAATCTCCCCAGAGCGTCCCATATGTGTTCGATGGGATTTAGATCGGTGGGACGGGCAGGCCAATCCATACAAAATGTCTTCATTTTCCAAAAGCATATCAACAGCTGCAGTGCAATTCGTTGTGGCGTTATCATCCATAAACACGAACTCGGGTCCAATGGCACCTCCGAACAGACGCACATGGGGAAAAATTACCCCAGTACAGTACCACCTTCCAGTATCTGGAGTTGTGTACATCCATCCAAGATAACGCCTCCCCAGACGAAAACACCTCGACCGACCGCCATGTCGATCCCTTTCAGTGATGTTTTCCGGGTGATACCGTGTGCCAACCTCTCGCCAGACAATTCATAATCCTCCTTCAGTAGACACCTATGTTTCTTAAGGGACGTGTCTATTTTTATGTGAATCCCTTTTACTGGATTACCACCATTTTTTAAATTTTTGCTGGTATTCTCTTAACTTACTATGATATGTAAGCGTACGCTCTTACAAGTAAAATGAAGAATTTTTTTTTAACTGAAATAAATTCAAGAAGGGCTGAGAAAATTGGGAATTATTAAGTTTGAATATGGTAAATATTAACGTTTGAAAATACTAGACTAGAAATAAGGAGGTTATGAATGCGTGTATAAAATAGAAGTTAGTAGTTTGCGGAAGTCGGGCATTCAGATCTATTGCATCCACATCTGTGTGGCCAGTTGGCACTCTAATAAGGCCTTTTTATGAATGGAAAGACCCAAAACCATCCACTTCAACTTCATCTTGTGAGCAAAATCGAAGGATGACACGGCTCCCCTCTGCATGACTAACTAATTGTGAAACTACACTAGTGTCTCTCGACTGTCGAAAACCACTGCACCACATGTCGAGCTACAATCAATTTCTTGCCCCAGCTACTGCTTATAAACATACTGATGTGACACCACACAACCCTGCTTTTCAATCACTTTCAATTAACAGTATAATTTCCACTAGGCCTAATCTGTTGAGGTGTTGAAAAGCATCAACAAATAGATCAGCACATAAAAATTCTCTTTCAATCCACCCTTAGAGTTTTCTACCAAAATGTCTGGAACCTCCGAAATAAGCTTGAAACTCTCGAACAACTCTTGTTGTCCAACAGCATGGATATAATTTGTCTATCATAAACATGGCTTGAACCTGACCAGGAGTCAATAGCCTATGCTCCGGCCGCTGGATTTTCATCGTTCTTCACATCAAGATCTCAATCTAGAGGCGGCGGTGTTGCCATCTTCGTCAAGGATTCCAACCTGAAATTGGTGCACGTCACATCTAGCAACTCCTTATTTTATGAAGCAATACTCGTGACTGTGAAGTTTAATGCCTGTTTAATCGATTTATCGGCAATCTACATACCTCCAGATATTGCAACAATTGACGATGCTACCGGCTGGATAACGAGTAAGTTACACCCTTCTGCTACTGACATTCTCTGTCGCGATTTTAATCTTCCACCCCATCTCAGCCCTCTCCTTCAGCGACTAATGAACAATCTCTGTCCATTAAAGTTCACGATTATCAATGAGGAGCCAACGAGAGGCACCAATCGCCTCGACTTGATTCTGTGTTCCGGAATTTGCAGAGTCGACATTCCACCAAAAACGTCCTTCAAATCAGACCACGACCCAATTGCATTATTTCTTGTTCTGCCTATGCCCAGCTTCAATAATACTGTTGAAAAGAAAATTATATTTTCTCCGACTTTTCTGGATCCCAAAAAGTGCCTCGAGGCAGCGCAGTCTATTCCATGCCATGTGCTTGATGGATGTGACTCAATCCTCGCAGTTGATCTAATGAACTGCGAGATGGATAAATACAGTCACCCTCTATGCGTCAGCGAAAACCGTACACATTTCTCCAAGAACTAGAGCTTGGTGAACCAAAGATCTAGCGCGCAGGTTCCACAACAAGCAGTACCTTCACAGGAAGTAGAAAATCTCTGGCACAACCCAAGATCGAATCCTATACTCCAGAGCAAGAGCTATTTTCAACAGACTCAAGGCATCAGCAATAAAGAGATACACCTATGCTACCTTGCCTAAAGGAAAAGCGCCATACTCATCCAGACACAGTCATTAATTCAAATCTTGATCTAGATAACTGGATGGACTACATTTCAAGATTCAAAGCCAATTCCGCTTCTGCTAAAATTCCTCTCCAAAACTCTCAATTTGCTTCTACTGATGACCTTTCCATAATTTCCATCACAAGACAGCAACTGATATATGCTATTAACTGCCTGCGTCCATCTAGTACCGCAGGCCGAGATAAGATACCTCATTTCATAATTAAGTGCCTTAGCCCCTATATCCTAGATGCATTGCTCTCAATCTACAACTCTGTTCTTTCCACACGAGTTTTCCCTGTTCTATGGAATGAATACTCTGTGAGGTCACTGCCTAAGGTCAAAGCGACAACAAGCCTAAAAGATTTCAGACCAATCTCAACTTCTTCCACCCTCCTCAAATTTCTTGAAAAGGTACTGCTTCCAGCATTAACCAAACAGCTGATGCCACAGAAGCCGAAACAGTTCCATTTCGCAGTCGCAAATAGATCCACCATAACAACCCTCATGGCCGCACAGACATCAATTCGTCAAGCCTTCGAAACTGTTCGAAATGTGTGTTCCAGTTATTGAACCTCGAACTGGTACACTTATAAGCTGAACTTTGTGAGATATTGGTTGAAAGTATCTTTCAAAGAATTGTAATGTACAATTATGTTAAGTTGGCATATAGATTAAGTTCATGAAACGATGCAGGGGGTACTTAAAAGGGTAAAAAAAAATAAGGGAATGAATAGTGACATTAATCACGAGCATAGGAGAAAGATAACTTGGTAACATACATAATGTGTGAAAGAAAAAGAAAATTTATTTTATTGAGAAACCTTGAGAGAAATAGGGAAACCCTGCGCTGTTTCAGAAAAGGGAAGTAACAAATATGCTTTTGAGCGAGGTTGAAGTAATTACTACTGATGTAAGGCGATAAAGAGGAATTAATTTGACAGAAATAGATGATTTTTAGTGAGCCTACTGGTGTAAGGTGATAAGTAGTAATTGATTTGATAGATGATTTGTAATAAGAACCTACAGGATTTTATGGCCCATTAGAGAACCTACAGATGCAAGTTGGTATATCTAAATCTGCAAAGGGTAGAACCACTCCTAAGTAACGGTTTGAATTTCTTGCATATTGCGATCTCATAAGTAAAAAAAACGAAAGGCTCTGTTAACTATTGTTATATACTCTGAGTAATCACTGAATTATGACCAGCTACCTAATAGTTCGTAGGTCCTCCTTTTGCCCCCATCCGATGTGGCATTGATTCAACAAGATGTCGGAAGCGTTCACGAGGAATAGCCAACCAAGCTGTGTGTAATGCAGTCAGCAATGCAGGTATGGAGTTGATTGGTGTATCCAGACGCCTCATATGCCTTTCCATAGTGTCCCACAAGTGCTCTATGGGATTGATATCGGGGGAATTCCGAGGCCAGTCGATATGCTGGAAGTCAGAACTGCAAAGCATTCCTGCACAACAAGTGCCCGATGGCTCGACGCATTGTGATCTTGGAAGACACCATCGCCATCCGGGAAAAAGTATAACATAGCGGGGTGTACACAGTCAGCAAGCATTTGATGATAGCGGACACCACTGATACGTTGTTCCACATGCACCAGGGGTCCAAGTTCCTGGCAGTGAAACATGCCCCACACCATACAACCGCCTCCACCGGCCTGCACGTTTGATACTATGCATGATGGGTCAAGAGCCTCATGTTGTTGACGCCAAATATGTACACGACCATCCACGGTGTGGAGTAAATAACGCGACTCATCCGACCAGCACACCTTCTTCCAGTCTTCTAACGTTCAACTTGCATGCTCTTTACACCAGACGAGTGTTTTACGCCGATGAACCTTGGTTAGGAGAGGATGCCATAGTGGTCGTCTGCTGGTGTAGCCCATACCTAGGAACGTGCGACGCATGGTCAAGCCAGATACTGTTCTTGGTTGGGCCATGTTGTATTGGGTAGTCAACTCTTCAACAGTGCTGCGCCTGTTCGAGTCGTTGGACCCGGCGCTCACCTCTAACATCAACCTTTCGCTGATCTTTGCAGTTTTGCCGTCAGGTTGTTGTTTGACCATTTTGACGCTAGTCCTGGTACACTAACTATGACGGCTCTCGAACACCTGACCAGTTCAGCCCTTTGGGAAATCGAGGCACCAGCACGTCGAGCACGCACAATCTGTCCTTTATCAAAATCCGATAAATCCTTCCTTTTACTCATCACGCTCGGAATTTTACCACCTACTGAACCAATCACACCTTATCTACGCTACGTAGGTCGACTAAATCCACACTCTCGTACCTCACATGGTCAACGGATGGCATTCAGTTTTCATAGGGGTGGTCATAATTCAGTGAACACTCAGTGTATACGAGGAAATATAAATGAGTACAATTGATATAAATGTGCGTGAGATGTTGAATATATTATAATTCCTATATAGTTGAATTCACGTGAATTCAATTTGAAATCCCTATGTAATACGAAAATTTTTTTATGAACCTCATTAAAATTTATTTGTGTAAATTTTATATCGTCTTCATGCTCCGCTCACTTTCCACTGCATATGGAGGTCCACAAGTCTACAGCGCCTTTTTGAAACGAATTCCTAAACGTTCCACGCTCTACTCCGTTTAATATTTTCTATCAAAACATTTTAAAATTGCATTCGATGAATACAAAGACTGTTTACTTTCTCTTCAATCGAAATTCTTTCCGTATAATTCGATAAATGCGCGTGCTTCCAGACCCCTTTGAGTCAATAGAGTGCTTAACATTAACTGCCCAACAAAGTAGACTTCAAAGTGAATGTTTTCGGTGGTGGTGGGAAGACACGAACTCTCATTTGTCCAGAGAAACTTGGTAATTTTCTTAATTTAAATATGCGTAGAACATTCCTATTAAGTAACCATTATTCTTTAAGAGGATTTTCAACACCACACTCGGATTACAGGAAGTTTGCATCAACTCTGAATAATGTCGAATGATGACACTTATGGGATGGATATCTGGATGTTCTTCGATGTTAAACGGACTCATTCGCATCTTTGGCCAATAAACATCTGTTCGGTGCCATTAGCTAAGTAGTGGAAGGTAAAATTCTGTTTACTTTGGGGATGTCGTGTAATCTAAACGTTAATTAATTATGTTTGTTCTGAGTACAAAGTTGGCCGTTTGTCAAGCTGATACAAATACATCAACTGTTTCTTAAAACGCAGTTATACACATTTATATTGAATAAACCATTTTGAAATCAGTTTGGTAAGATTATCAAAAGTAATCTTTCATTAAGCTTCTACCCATTTATGTACTACGCTGGCAATAATTGATGAAAAGTTAAACTCCTCGATTAGATTATTGCACAAATTCAGAAATAAAAACATTGCTTGCGTTTTTATAGTTTTATCGATTTTTTATTTATAATTTAATCCCTCGTATTCATTTAGCACGTCTAACGAACGGTGCAACTGATTTATTAACCCAGAGCACTAAATTTAAACGTACCAGACTCGTTATCTCTACTATCAAACTACAATTCTAATTTAATCCCTCGCCACAACCCCTCCTTCGTATGTCCGATTTACATTTCAGTGATTTGACTTTTCTTTACCCCACGGTAAACCTTAAAAGGCATTCAGATCGAATCGATCTGTTACCTCTTTCATGACGTAGAATTACTCAGCACTTCACTGTCCACCAATGTCAACTGAATGCACTGGATTAGATTCTGCATTTCTTAACAGCATAACCGCTCCTCTCCTTCTTCTGTACACATTATACACCGAGTGGACCGAAATCATGGGACACTTACGTAGTAACCTTTCTCCCAGATAATGGCAGTCACATGGTGAAACATTGAATCAACTAGTTCACGAAAGCATTCCACAGATATTTTCATCCATGCTTGATGCACCGCTGTCCATAATTCCGTCGCATTCCTGGGTGGAGGATCCAAAGCTCGAACAGACCTTTCCACAGCATCCCAAAGATGCTCCACAGGGTTCATATCCGGTGGACGCGAAGGCCATTCCATGATGGTAAAATCTACAGGTTGCTCTTCACACCATGTTCTAGTCACCACAGTTCTGTGGGGAGGCGCATTTTCCTGCTGGAAGAGTCCATTGGCCTGTGGGCGTACGATGGCAATGAAGAGATGCAGGTGGTCTGCAAAGATTGACTCGTAACCTGGACCGTTCAGAGATGCGTCTAGACGTACCAGAGGTCCCAACGTGTGCCAGCTGAATACGCCCATACCGTTACCGACCGTCCACCTCTCTGAACAGTTCATTGTTGATATGACGGGTGCATAGCTTCGTGTGGGTTCCGCCAGATGCACACCCTCCCGTTCCCTCGAAATACCTGAAAATGAGACTCATATCGGACTAGGAGACCCGTCTTCAATCATCCAAGGTTCAGTGCCGATGTGCTTTCGGCGTAGAGGCGTAGGAGTAGAGTCCTGTGTCAGCAATGTGTCTTTGGTGGGTCGGCGGGTCCCATAAACTTTTGCGGATAATTATCGTCTGATGGACATTTCTGGCACCTCCCTCGTTGAAGTCGGCGGTTATTTGTGCCACTGTCGCTCTCCGGTTGGTTGAAACAATGCGAGGCGGATGTCGATGACCACAGTCATCCATCACCTTTCTCCGATCACAGCGCTGTCCACGATTGGATGTTATTCCGGAAATGGCGTATTCCCGATACACTCTTGATACTGTAGAACGGGGATAGTGCAATTTCTGTACCACCTCCTCGATACAGTGACCCATGCGTCCGGCAACCACTATCATCTCTCTTTCAAAGTCGGTTAACTCACGACGTTTATCCAATACTGACATCAACTTACCGTCTACTTAAAGCAGTGATGCAATGTACCTGTATACCTACCAAGCGGTGGTTTTGTCCGCTAGCGAGAAGTGTGACAGCGTCGCGTTGCCCAGGAACCAGGAATCCCATGAATTCTGTCCTTTCAGCGTACTCCCCAAATTCCAAATCTGCTTTTCATATATCTGTGTGACACCACGTCTCTGATATCACAATATCCGCCTTTGATATGTTGACCAGCACTTCAAACTCATCAAATGTATTTACTATACAAATCTGTTTCGTCTCTATAGTATGTGATGTTCGCTGTGGGTGATCTCATCTAGTTTGAGAAAGAGGCTCGTCGCCTTAAAAGCATGCTATTTAACTTCTATTTTATTTTATGTTATCTTAAATTCAGCTTTGAAACGGTGATTGTCCGGGTGATGGAATCCACTGAGAATAAATAACAGTAGTCTTCTCTACTAGAAAAGCGCTATTTATTCGAAGTAGTGCAATACCTGGTAACTCGTTGTGAAGGCACCCACAATATGAGATACAACTAAAACGATGCCTTTTATACTACATAGGTTGTTTAAATTTATGGGTAAACTATGGAGTATTTAAACCGAGATTATATAGTTAATTTGAATCCATATCATATTATGCCTCGCGCATTGAATCTTCAAAAATTAAGCTTCTACACATTTGTACTATGTTCGAAATGTTAATCCATGTTTGAAATGAAAAGTAATGCTCATCGATTATATTACTGCACAAACTCAAATAAAAGCATTGCTTACGTTTTTATACTTTTTATTTATTATTTAATCCCTAGTATTACTTTAGCACGTCTAACAAACGGTACAACGGATTTATTAACTCAGACAACTAATTTTACACGTACCAGACTCGTTATCTCTACTATCAAACTACAATTCTAATTTAATCCCTCGCCACAACCTCTCCTTCGTATGTTCGATTTACATTTCAGTAACTTGAACTTTTCTTTACCCCCACGGTAAGTTTTTAAAAAGGGATTCAAGATCAAATCGATCTGGGACCTCTTCCAAGACAAAGAAAAGAAACCATCATCATACTGTGCATGTCCTAGTAGATAGCGCTGATTGTGGACTTCCTGTATGCCAATGAACTTTATCTATTTGTGTCAATGACAAATCCCCATTCATGCTCATCTACATGCTAAGTATAATAATAGCAGCCACGAAAAATATCCACCTACAATACCCCTCACCTCACCTCGCCTAGATGGTATGTAGAAATTAGTGGATCGTTGTCATCGATCAATAGTTACACGAAGCAATTATTTTATTCTCGAATTCGCTCTGGGTGAAAAGACCTTTGTTGAATTGGACACTGATGATCATCTGGCCAATTAGACGATCATCCGAGATTTTTACTACTTTTACCATATTTCGGGACTTCTCTTAAATGAATTCCTTAGCTAAAGTAGTCACCTTGTTTCAGTCACAATTTCAGATAAATTTATGGCACAAAGGACTCTATATTTATATTTTAAATAACAATGGTCTAACGTATTACGTAACAATTCATGTCAGGAAATACCATCTTCATGAATTTAACGGATCCCTAAACTCAAATAATGCAGTAGTAACAATGGAGTGTTCTGTTGAACATTTTCGATTTTTCATCCTAAAAAGAGCTCATTGAAGCTCATAATTTAATGAAAAGTGCTTCGATGTGATTCCCTCACTGGGTCTCCGATGTCCCTTCTTCACGGATAATTCTGAACACGTGAACATTCTTTTTCTAGAAGATATTTTACCACTGATCTCACGGGAAGAGTGGTACAATATCGGAATCTCGGTCCAGGTGTCTGATCATTTCGAATGATGACTTTGATGTGATGAATATCTGCGTGCTTTGTGATGCTTAACAAAATCCCCCTCCGCCTCTTCAGCCAATAAACAACTGTCAGTTGCCACAACGAAGCAATGGGTACTGGAGTTTAAATGGGAATTATCGTGTTAATTAAATGTTAACCGGTTCGAGTAAAGGGAACTTTGCTTCAAATCAGCAGTAAATGGAAATTAAACAGAACCCGAATGGAACTATTCATATTGGAATATGCCACATTTCAGTGCATATTGGAATGGCTATGCAAGGCCTGCTAACTTGTTTATTCATACAAATCTGATTAACAACATACTGTTTATGGTGTTTAATAAACATATACAGTATTAATTAATTAATGATACAAAACGTTCCAGAAGAGATCTTGTTCCAAACCGTGTATTTGCTTGAATTTTTCTGTCTTTTTTTGAGTTCTCAAGAAATTGAATTTTACTGAAATAAATTACTAAAATTATTTTAGGCTAATATTTACCTATTTTTTATTACAATGAACACATTTCTGTTCCAAGGCAACTATGTTCTGAGGTGTCGATGTGTCGTTCTTTGAAATGCATTATTCCGGTTGAAAATAACTTTTCTGTTCTACCGGACATTGACTAACTAGGCCAACGTGGGATGAAAGTTCATAAGAATTGTGTATATCTTAATGGTGTTCGACAGCCGGTCTTTGTGATGTGATGCTAGATAAACTTCGGACAGCTATAAGGGACATTTATTGGCGTTGCATAAGAATTACAAAAAGGTCGCATTACAGAAGTCGATACAAGATGCTCGAAAATATGGTCACATAACTTCAGTACGGCGTATGATCCACTGCAACGGCTAAACAAGCCTGACAGCGGTGAACCATGCTCGTTACGAGGGTCTCTATAAGTTTATATGACAACAAGTCTCATTATTCCCCCAAGCGCAGAGATTAGCTCACCAAGCCACTCAGGAGTTCGCTGTCGACATGCAATGCGACGCCCAAGAGCGTCCCCACACATTTTCGATTTGATTTAAGAAAAAAGCTGGGCAAACCGCACTCCTAAAAAGGCGCACATAGGGTTCGAGGATCTGTTCTCGCTTCCTCTGCACAGTAACGATAACCCTATCACGAACATGAAGAGGGGTGCGGCCATTGATCATTATCCCTTCCCGCACACGAGAACACAGTTTCCACACTGGGTCCCATTCCCTGATGTTGGAGGTATGGTACCCCGTTCCTCCTTATCTCCAGATGAAATAACCTCTATAATCTGTTTGTAGGTCAAAAGGGACTCATCAGAGAATAGAACTATACCCCATTTGTCAGAACTCCAAGTCACATGTTTATGGTACCCGTTTCGATTATCTCTGCGGTGGTTTTCGGGTTAAAGATACTGGCTTGTATCTTTAACCCGAAACTCTACGCAAGCACCGGCTTGCTTGCGTAGAGTTGCTTTACCCAGTCCAGTTGGAAATGTTTTCATCTGTGGGCGCAGCAACCTCAAGAGACAGCTGATTACAGGATATTGCAGGGTTAGCTCTTGCTGTTAGAGCCAGATTGTAATATGTTCTGATTGATGTAGTCTTGGGCTGCCTTAGCCAGCTCTTCTTGTAATAGTTCCTGTTTCCTAAAACTGCTTCCATTCTGTCAAGACGACATTGTGTGACACATCAAGCCAATGTACCACCTTCGCCTGCAATTGCCCGGCTTCAAACTGTCCAAGGTCTCGCCATCTGAAAGAATCATCTAAACCAGTGGTTTTCAAACTATTTGTGGTGAAGGACCACTTTCTTTTACAGTCGGACCTCTCTTTAACGAACTTCCATATAGCGAACTGTTTCGATTTCCCCCTGGTCATTACATTGAAAATAGTTTCCGTGTAACGAAGAAAATTTCCATATAACGAACTAGAAAGCACAAATTAATAGCTAAAAGGATTAAGCATTAATCCCTTTAGCTTTTAATAGCTAAAGACTTTAATTCCACGAATTAAGAGCTAAAACATTTTACAATTTAATGGTGCCGATAAAACCCTGCAGGAGGAAACTGGCCAACCATGGCGCGGGATAGAAAAAGATGCAAGTTTGGGAGAGGCCTTTGCCCAGCAGTGGGTCAGCAATGGCTAAAAAGAAGTAAAACCTATACAACTTATACACTACTGCGCCGAGAAGTCCCGCTGGTCAGCTGTCCACAGCCATTGGCAAAGATTAAGGCATATTCCCGACGCGGACATTGGCTCTGGTCAACCTATTTTCTACCTTAAGCTTCCTATTAGAAAATTAGGAGAGAAAATTTCACACTACACTCCTTGAATGTAGTGTGAAAAAGTGCTTAATAGTGTATATCGCGCTGTTAAAAAAAAGAAATCGCTTTAAGTCCCTACCTTTAGTGTGTCAACCATTCTGAAAAGCCCTGTTTCGATTCTCAAACTGTTTGAGGAAACGGGACCCAGTCGGAAACGTGCGAAATTGTCTTTGGGAAGATGTAGATGAAGCAGTTTTTAAGTAGCAGAAGTTCATTCGAGACAAAAATATGCTGATATCAGGGCTATTAAAAAAAAAACTGGTATCGTTCTGCATGAAACGATTAATCCATTGTGTACATTTGAAAACGCACTACTCTGGAACATGCTGGAATGATTCCTAAGCATTGAAATGAACGGTAGAATTCATAACCTGATTTCAGTCTTTTGAACGAAGCAAGCTTGAACAATGTTAAAACTCATTGAATCAAAATTGTTTCGATTTCATCATTGCGATTGCCTAACAGGGTCTCTGTGATATCTTTTCTTTCAAATGATGTCTTTTATGTCTTCTCTCCTGTATAAAAATAAGACTATTAAGATTTGAAGTTAAGAATTACAATTGTATTTTAGAAAATACGATTACAGTGCGTACTGAAGTTGTAGTTTCTAAATTATACCTGCACGATTTACTCTGATTATTCTGTTTAGTGAAACTTTCTTCGAAATTTAAACCATAAGAGGGAACGTGCGTTTTTGTGATGTGTCTGTTTCGATAACAAGCTCGTAGTAGTCTTGGAAACACATTTGGTTTAGCTTCGTGCTTAAAATTAAACGCTCTACAAACTAGACTTTAAAATGGATGCTTTTGTTGGTAATGAGAGAAGACCGAAATCCTTTTTTTTTCGAGGAAACTCTGTATTTCTCTCAAGTTTAACGTGTACAGAGAATTCCGATCAAGGGATCAATACTGAATAAACCGCTATGTGAGCAGTTTGGTAAGATTATCGAAACGATCCTCGCGTTGCAGGATTCAGCTAGCTGATGATATCAAAATATAGTGCAAACGGCACTGGGGGGGGGGGGTCCCCTAGCTCCGTGTAGTATATAGGGTTCCCTCTAACCCTGTGTCGCAGTACAAACTCTGTAAATGAAAGAGATAGTGTGAGTTTTGGTGTTGGTCTGCGTAGTGTAGTCTAGTGTTGGGTTCTTTTGGTCTGCTGTTCCTCCGGCATTTAACCGTGGGCCCCTAATGCGACCCCACATTGCCCCTCCACGGCCACGAGGAGGCTGCCGGTTGTAGTTCAAGTGTTAGAGAAAAGGGGGTGAAGATAAAGGAGGTGGATGATAGGAAGGCTATCCACCTGAAAATTTGAAGTTAAAGGGATACTGCTACTTGACAATTACACTCTAGCCCTCGTGGCCAGCACAGTTTATACAATCGACGTCCTCCCCACAACGAGTGGAAAAGACTTGAGTTCGAGTGACGTCAATTTAATGAGGAATTTTCACGGGACTTTTTCAAAACTTGGCTGAGTTAGTCGATCTCAGGCAAGAGTAGCATGGTTTTCCCTCCCGGAAACTCGGATTTTTCGCCAAGAAACAAATAATCGACCTCAGAACACATGCAATTTACAGACAGTAAACACAGAGCAATATGGTCTTAGTCGCTGATGCTCCTAAAATCCTAATACAAGAACAGTCCCACTCTCCACAAGGGGGTCTGTCAAGAGCAGTCAAAGGTTTGTAGTGATACAGTCCACTAGGCGAAAAGGTTAGGATGGGAAGAATATTTAATCTTCTGAATTTCACGGCAAATACAGTGTATACAGGATATATTTTATTAAAATATCGATATATTAAAATATCGAATAGCCTAAAAGATCCAGTCAACCAAAAAAACTAACTTTACTTGTAGATTAACTCCTCAACTGTACTATGTGAATTCTTACACAAATAGCAGTGCCTACTAACAGTTGTGGAACACAGAATTTTATGCGGATTTTCTGTATCGTCCAGAATATCCCCCTGTCGTAAGAATACTGACTTCTCTTCGTAGACCATTATACTTTCACGTGTCGAGATCCTAGTTCTTCTGGCTGGCAGAGCAGAACGCCTCAGCTCAACCACTTTCAGCGCCTTTATTCCATGATCCATAACAAGCAACATGTCGGACTTCGCCAATAGAATACCACATGTTAAATACGTTTTTCATATGTCTGCACGGTGGCACAGTGATTATAATCCCCATCTTCTCCACAGGTTAAGAGCAAGAATTATGATATTCTCTTTCGAATATAATTCTTCCTTGACAATTTTAAATTTTCCACTTAAAATTGGAAAATTTCTGCCTTTTCCTATTCCTTAACTGACATTGTAATTAAATATCTTTCTACAGTGTATATTTTATTAAAATATCTTTGTTCACAGCGCCTTTTCAAAACTAAAGTCTCTTATAACATCCAGCATTTCGGCCAATCTTTGTACGCAGACCATAAGTTCCTTGCTCTGCAAATTGCTCTTTAAAGATGATTCTGCAAAATTATGTTTTGCTCTTCTTTTTATAATCCCGTATGTTCCCATTTTAACCTTTAAACTCAAGCCATCTATTTTTAATGCTGTTTATTCTTCATAAATCTAAAGCTGTCTTGCAAAATTTGGTATTCAGTTATATTTACATATAATGATGTCTCCCCTAAATTGAAGCATCTATTCTGACGTTATACAGGATGTTATCAGCTTATATACCCAATAAATCAGTATGGGATTAGCTTTGTGAGATGGGTTAAGCACAATATACATTTATTAGTACGCTAGCTGATGATGTGTGGTAATAAAGCAAATCTTCATGGATTTCCTTTTGACTGGACCGGTTATTTTGGTGTGTATTTTGAACACATTCAGAATATATTGACCTTCCATCATTCAACCTCATTAACTCTAGTATTTAAATGAAAAAAACGTTATGATTTCTGTTCCAATAGAAGCAGTCCAAGAGCGAAAGGCAGAACAATGGCCATTTTGACGTATGAATACAAATTTATTAACTGAAGGCAGTAAATTTACAAGTTCGGGACCCTTCGGCTCACCTATTAATTTCAATTCTAATTTAATCCCTCGCCACAACCTCTCCTTCGTATGTATGATTCACGTTTAATGACTTGAACTTTTCTCTCCCCCAAAATGAAAGCTCCGAAAGGGATTCAAGACCAAAACGATCTTGCACATCTTTGAAGAGAAAAAGAAATCATAGGCATACTTTGCTAGCTTTGGTGGATGAGCTCTGATTTTGTACCAGCCATGAGTGAATGAACTTAGTCCCTCAGTGCCAATGGGAAATTCACCATTCGTGTTCATCTCCATGCTCTGTATGTTAACAGCAGTAACGAAACGCCAAACTACAATACTCCTCACCTCTCCTCTCCTAAATGGTATGTAGAATTAGTGGATCGATATCAGGATTAACTCTTGTTGTACGAATACATCGCACTTAAATCGTTTCCTTCTCGAATTTGCATTGGTCTCGTATTCCTTGTTTTGTACTACTTTAATCAAAATCCGTTCTCGCTGTTCTTCAATTAATAGTTTAACCCAACTAGTCAACCTGTTTTATCCACAAATTCAGTTAAAGCTATGGCACAACCAGTAATAACACTGGATCAATTATTACGTAATAATTCGTGGAAGTAAACACAATTTCATTTGTCTTAGTGAAATAATGGATCCTTCTACTCGAAACAGCGCAGTAATATCAATGGAGTCGTTCGTATAAACCTCTAATTTTTCATCCCACAAAAAACTCACTAATGTACGTAATTTACACACATCTGATAAAGTCCCCTGAAACGGAAGTTAAGGAAACTAATCCCATATCAGTACACCGTGATCACCACCACTCAGTGGGTCTTTTAGCTAAATATATGCAGCTAAAGGACCCACATGAAAAATTTATGCATGAAGAATTGCTGCTGAAAATGAGATCAAGAGTATTGTTTCCTTTTTTGCTTCACTAACACGCATCTGTAGAAAAGATAACATCCGATAAATCCAACAAAGTCTCAACTACTGTGTGAGAGACCAAACTGCAAGTTCCGTTCAGTATCAGGAAAGTTTAAATCTCCATTATAAGACATTCTGGTTTACTACCCAGTTGTTTGTTATACTCATCACATTCAACATGCCTATAACACACTTCTAGAATCATTTTCGTTTTTCCTGTGCATATATCACACCAAATTGATTTGTAAATTCGACAATATGTACCTTCTACAGGAGGTACATATTGTCGAAATTTACAAGTTCTTTAGCCTATCCTATTAATTTCAATTTTAATTTAACCCCTCGCCACAACCTCTTGTATGTCCGATTAGCGTTTAATGACTTGAATTTTTCTTACCCCACGCTGAAAGCGCCCAAAGGGATTCAAGACAAAAACGATCTTGTACCTCTTCGAAGCAAAAGAAAAGAAACCATCGGCATACTTTGCATGCTTTGATAGATTCGCTCAGATTGTGCTCCTGCCATGAGTCACCAAACTTGGTCCCTCAGTGCCAATGGGAAATTCACAATTCATGTTCATCTCCACGCACCGTATATTAATAGCAGCCATGAAACGCCTACCTACAATACCCCTCACTCTCTTCTCCTAGATGGTACGCGGAAATTAATGGATCGCCATCGGCGATCAACTGTTACATAAATAACTGGTACTTAAATCAGTATAATCTTGAATTTGTGCCAGGTGATGGAATATGAGACTGATGATAATGCGACCGATTAGAGGATCATCCAAAATCTCTACTACTTTAACCATAATCAGTTACTTTTCTTAAATTAATAGCTTAGCCAAAGTAGCCTGTTTCATCCACAAATTCTGTTATGACACAAATAACCCAATATTTATATCATAAATAGCAGCGGACCCAATTATTAGTTCGTGGAAACACAGTTTAACGTGTGTTGAGTTGAGGAATTTAATGGTTATATCCGTTCTCGCAACAGAACAGTAATAACAATAGAGTTGTACTTTGAGAGCTTCCGGATTTTCATCCAAAAAAGAGTTCATTATTGATCATAATTTATACACATCTGACAACTCCTCGGCATTTAACCGAAAAGAACATCATTTTTGTACTGAATAGTTCTTCAAATTTCCGTGGTTACCCCATTGTGGGAATTTCAATCTCTAAAATTTTGCGACATGCTGAAATGCTTCCTAAGCACTGAAAACAACTGCAAATTTTTGTTTAATGACTTCGATGTTTTCTCAACGAAAGAAGGGTTAGAATCATATCAGAACTGACTGAATCAACTTCGTCAGGAAATCTTTGCAATGTAATACAAGGTGAGGCTTCTGTGGTTTGTTTTTATAAACTGATTGTATTTTCTGGATACCTGCAGCTCCCTCTAGATTGTTATAAATTAGATTTCGTTGTGCATTTCATTTACGAAATGCCTGTTCAACTACAAATTAGTCAAGATCTGCATCAAGCTCCTGCTCTACTTCTAAATTTAAAATGGATAAAAACGGGAGTAATAAGTATCGGGGGGGGGGGGCATCAGCAAAACACGATTCTGTGGTGGGAGTTGAGATTTCCAGTTAGCCCACTTCAGCAGCTAGAACTCTCCAGGGAGGTGGGGATTTATTGCAGAGGGGACTGCGGATGCCGAGATTTCCGCTGCATAGACAACAGGTTGGTAGATAATGACTCCAACGTATCTTCTGACTACTCTGGGATCTTTCTATAGGTGGTGTCGCTTGTCATCTAACTAATACTTGCTACACGTGGATTGAGGTTGTTGAGGTGCTGATGAAACTAAAGCTTTGGATCAAAAGTCACCCCGAAATCCCTATGCGTTGGGAAAGTTGAGAACAAGGTGTTGCATCTGCTTGGTAATCTTTGATCCGAGTGAGATTAGTGTTTGACGTGGTTTGGGTGAGAACGTTTAAATGTGCATAACTGAGGGGATCATGGTTGTTTTGGATCAGTATATGGATCAGTTTTTTACCTTTACTGAGGAAGCACATTCTGCGATAATCCAAATTCTCTTACAAATTATAGTAATCTTGAAAGAAAGCTCGTAGAATTCAAGGAAATGGTTGGGCAGCTTACAGACATTTTTGAATATTCAGAAAATTTAGAGATAATTTTTTACGTGATTTACTCATCATGTCTGTGCATGGAGAGGAGGATTTCTGGTAATATGGATTCTTGGTCGGAATCGAAGGCAGGTTCAGATTTGGCGTGTTGATTAGTTGAATGTTAGCAGACTTCAGATGAAATATCGGAAGTCATTTATTATGAGTAAACTGGGATCAAAACTCCATCAAAGCAATATTCAGAATTGATCAATATCCCTTTGCAGTCTCAAAGCATTAATGATTCTGAAAAAGCCCATAGGATGAAAATAAGGCCCCAACAGAGTCAGAGTGCATTGACTTTGCCCCCAAACTCTCATAGCGATGAATTCCTCAACAAATCACAGTGATGATTTAAAGATACTGCCCGTCCCAGTTAGAATCACTTCTCGGTACAACTGTCCCGAAAAACAGTTAGAACAATTTCAGGGTAATTTGTACAAAAGTAAACCAAGCTCGATACCTAAACAGCGTTCTTGTCTACATGATGTTAAGAGAGCTGCAGCTTTTCTGGAACTAGAGATCTATTGACAGTAATGTCAGTTTGAATCACTGTATCAAATATCTTTAGGTTCTTTTCATTTTATCATCCTAATAGAAACGACTTGAGAAACGCAGAGTTTCTGCCTTCAACAGCACTCGCTAAATCTGAAATATTTAATATTTATTAATCCCTGGTCAATTTCTCCAGAGTACATTATGTAAATTGATAAATATTGTCCGTTATAATTATTTCTTAAAAAGAACAATTTGTTTTATCCTTTAATGCAAATGTGTCTTTTGTCTGAAGCGCATCCATTGATATTCTCGTAATGTACTTGACACGCATTTAAAATTGACATTGCAGTCCATGACTTAGTAATAGGCTTAGTGTCTTCTAAAAGTTCTCTCTGAATTTCTCGTTCATGAACATGTATTTTATTCACCTCTTGAACTTCTGAACGTGATCCGCTAAGCTCCATCAAAGTGCATTTATAATTTAATCCCTCGGCACGACCTCTCCTTCGTAGATATCTGATTGACATTTTAGCTACTCGAACCTTTCTTTGTTCTGAAAGTCCTGAAAGGTACACAAGATCGAATCGATAGTGTACCTCTTTGAATGCAAAGAAACGAAACCATCAGCATATTTTGCATGTCCTAATAGATGAGTGCTGATTGGAGGACCTGCCATATGCCACCGAACTTTATTCGATTGTGCCAATGGCGAAAGAATATCGCGTTCCATATATTAATAGCAAGCACCTAAACCCTCTACTACAATACACCTCACCTCTCCTCTCCTAGATGGTATGTAGAAATTAGTGGATCGCTATCAGCGATCAACTGTTACAAGAATCAATAGTACATAGTTTCATTCTCGAATTCACTGCAATGACAGGACTTCTTGGAATAAGAGACGGTTGATCATGTTGTGAGTAAAGAATCATCGACATTTGTACTATACTCTAAGCATCTAAGATTTATAAGTCGGAGATGACAGCGGACCCAAAATATTAAGTAACAATTCATGGAAATATAGTTTAATGTGCCGGAACTTGAATTTTAAATATTAAGTGAATGGTAATATCTCTACTTGCAACAATGTGATAGGAACAATAGAGTAGTTCATTGAAAAATTGTTTTTCATCCCACAGAATTCTAATTTAATACTTATAATTGCATGACACTCGTGGCTTTAACGGCTTCCAAATTTAACCTAAACAGCTCAACCTATTTCATACCCAATAAGAATTTTGAAAATTACAGTATATTCGCATGAATCCGAACCACTTTGGGACATCCTGGAATGATTTCTAAGGGCTCGCATAAACAGTTCAATTCATCACCCATTTCGATGTCCTTAAATATTAAATAAAAAAAAAATCTAGTGAACCATTACTAATAAAATCCTAATCATCGTGTGCTACACAGCTAAACGGCAACTGCTGAAAAGAAAGCTGTCGATAGAGATACAACCTATTGAGTTTCTCTATCTTCCTGAAATCACGAAAAAAAAAGAAATCCCTCCAACCCCCACATCTGAGCAAAGGTGTCCCCGACACACACTCTTTCCTAGCGGCGATCCAGCTATTTCTCCCCTTTCACCCTTGCTTTCCATCTTGAGCAACTCATGACTTCAACAACGACTTTAATGTTCAACTGACGAGCATTAAGGATGAAATTAGATATTTCAAACCACCATCCACTTCTGTGGTTCTTAGCGATACTACTTACTGAATCTGCAGTGCGTTAGATAGAACTTTCCATAGACTGCTCAGGCTGAATGTCTCTAATCTTGTTCCTAAGCCTTGTTCTTCACATTAACTCTATTGAGCACAGCCAATGGAAAAACACCAACATCTGGTTATATCCTTCGCAAAGGAGATCACAATACAACAGACTCAACTTTTACACACTGCATACTTCATGGCTGTAGTGGCATTTAAAACAATGTTTTGCAACTATCGCGTCTAAAGAATAACAAAACTAAACGAGGGTCTGTCCTATCATTCTTTTTGAGAACCTCAGCAGCAAATACAACGTAGGTATTATCTGGAGAACGACAAGATGCTTTACTTACTACCTTGATTTCCCATTAAGCCTGAAGATATCATAAATGTTACCTGTAACAGCAGAGATGAAGCTATTGTCTCCAATAAATCAATGTGGCGTCCAGGCATAATTATCCGATCGTGTACTAGTTGCAGCAGACAGAGGCCAACTGGCACGAACACATCACAATACTCTGAATCGTACGATATGTACGATTCAGAAATTGTGAAACCCAACTTTTATAACACTCGTAGGATCTCATTTTCAACGCATTAAGATACTGTTGGAGAGGATGAAGCCGTTTTCCTATTGGACCATATTGTAATTGCTCGCGATGTTCCAATGAGATGTAAATTTACATTGCGAACGTTCAACATCACTAGAGATTAAACTTTCCAAAATAGAACTGGGACCATATTAGCAATGCTATTAAAAGTTGAGTTGGCGTATCTCTATCTCCTCATCGAACTTGAAAGTGATTACTAATTCACTCTTCCACACTTCCTTGGAAACAGTCCCGGTACAATGGAAGAAATGTCTCAACATTCTGTTGCCCATACTTTTTCATCTCTTCAGTTTATCTCTGAACGTTGGGGCTTATACCACTCACTTGAAGCAATTCAATGTTGTTTCAATGCATAATGGTAATGTCCAAAACTCTAAACCTAACTTAACACAGCTGTCAAAATACATAAAAAAGTACTTTGGTCATTGAACTATGCATTGTCAGCATGGATTCAGAAGGAAGTTCTGTTACCATCAACTTGACTATGGGTTCTGGGATTCTTTTTTTAACAAAGAAGACATATGGATTCATCAACACCGACCTGTTATATTCCTTGTTCTTTATTATGTCTCACACATGATTCTGAGAAACAAATTAGTGCATTATGGCATCCTCGATTCAGTTCTCTTGGATAAAGAACTATAGTAGCTGAAGAAGCTACAGGGTTACTATGAAGGGATCGTTCGAGTTCTCGCCCCTATGTGGCGTTCCTCAAGATTCATAACTAGGACTTGGTCTATTTATTATTTCATAAATGGCCAACTCAAGACAGACATTGATCAAAGAGTCCGCGTCCTTAAGTTCGCTAATTTAAAGTTTTTTCTGTCAAGAGATGAGCCAAAAGACATCATCACGCTTCAGGATACCATGGGCAAATTCTCTTCTTGAGCAGAAACAAACGACTTCGAAGGAAATCCGCTTAAATGTGACACGCTTTCCTTTGTAGAACCAAGGAAAGAAAAAGTCACAGACCATTATTCCATCTGACAAAATTCTGTGACGACTAATATAAGCAGCAGATTTCGAGATTACATTTGCACGTAACTGTAACTTTGACATTATATCACAAGAGAAACACTTTTCAATTCATTAATTCCATATTTTGAATCTTGTTGATAAAACCTACATTAAGTAGGTTTTATTAACCAACCAGAACGGACGCAAAAAAGTATCATCAAGCACCTCATAAATCGTGGATCAATTTCCTATCGCAGAAAATGCCAATTATTTCAAGCTTCATATGAAACTCTTCCACTCTCCCACAACTTAATTCCTGGTCACATCAATGTTCCTGCCCTTTTAGAGAAAATTATTTCCATGTCACTACAAAGTCAACCAGAGAACAGCCAACGTTATACATCAAAAAGTTGAATCTTGAAGCTGCGAGAAATAGTTTTATTCACAGAACCACGAGGATGCCGAAATGGGAATCGATTTCTTCACAGAAAATTCTTAAAGAAGCAAAATCGTGATCTAACAACAACTGACCTGGCAAATTGAATCTTCACTTCTGACTGTAGAGGAACTGTGTTCATCGAAAATTCCATTTGCTAACTTTTTTTTGTTGGATATTGTTTCATCGACTAAACCAATCATTCTTTTCCAGGTTCAAAGTGTATTCTGTAAAAGTAAAATATTTATAACTGTATTGGCATGTCAGTATATATCAATCGTTAATTTCCTTAAGTGAAAAATGTATTGTTCCATCTTCTACATATCCATTTTGTTGAAATGCAAATACCCTGAGAATGAACTTGGATTTCTGTGACGTGCCTAGATGGACAACGATCTCGTGCAAAGAATCCAAACACCTTTGAGTCAGTACCGTGCTTAAGATTAACTGGATTACAAAGTTGGTTTTAAAGTGGATGCTTTCGTTGGTAGTGAGAGAAAGAACTCTCCTTTGCCCTGAGGGATCTTGGTATTTATCCGAATTTTAACGTGCATAGAGAATTCCGGTCACGTGAACGTTCTTTCTCAAGGGGATACGCCACCACTGCACTTTGGAGAGAACGAACTAGATCCACCCGTCACTGATGATGCCAAATCATAATTCTGATGTTGATGTACGTCTGATTGCTCTTTGATGCTTGACAAACAACCTCTTGCACTTCTTCAGTAAATATACAAATGTTCGTTGCCATCAGCTGAGCACTGGAAGGCTGAACTCGCTGTGTGGCTGTTGTCTTCTTAATTAAGCGTTAATTGGTTGATTGAGATGGAATTTGAATCAAAGACCTAGTAACTTAAAATTAAACTGGAATTGAAAAGGATTGAGTCACATCGGGATATGTTACATTTAAGTGGATATCAGCATGACTAAGCCACGCGTGTTAACTGAAGTTGTAAACAAAAAACTACCGAAAAATTTCGTCACGCAACTGTGGTTAATAGTAAGATAATTAATGGTGCGGAAAACTCTAGAAAAACTCTTGTTCTTGAATGGACAATTAAGTTCGAAATGAAACTGCTGTTGAAAGTGGTGAATTTTCGCACACCCATAAACTTATTTATCATCTATCTTTCTTCTTTTTAGTGCGCGCGCTCTCTCTCTGTCTCGTGGCATTCCTCAAGGTTCGCCACACGAGAGAGAGAGAGAGAACAAAAAGCTATTATATTAGGATCACCCAGTAAGTTATTTCATCTACCCATGTGAATTGTGTTCTCTTGTCGATTTGGCTGTTTTAAGATCGACTAATTCAGCCAAGTAGTGAAAAAAGCATCATAAAAGTTCCTCGCGTCATCTACAGGATTCGAACCCGGGCCTTTTCCACCCGGTGGGTGTGGGGAGGGCGGAGACGATACCACTGTGCTACCGCGCAGACTAAATAGATAAATAGATAAACAGAGAAAGATATTCTTCGAGGTTCACCACAAGAGAGAGAGAGGGGGAAGGAGAAAAGTGTAAAGTGTATTCGTGTCTAGCGGCACCGGGGGTTTCCCCCCAACTTCGCGTTGCTTTCATTGTAGGTGTAAGAGTTCACTGTAAAGGCCAGAGATTTAAAAGTGTATGGATTTTGTAAGTGTAGTGTTGTGTATCATTGTTCTTCTGGACATTTAGCCGCTAGACCCCTGCTGGGGCCCAACGTTGTCCACACTTAGCCTCGTGGATGCAGACCAGGTACCCAGTACTTGATATTTTACTCTGGCAGGCCCTGCCACCTAGTTTCCTGAGATTTAAGTGGCTAGGGCCTAAAAAAATAAAATAAGGTTTAAGCCAAAAGAGTTTTGCGTGCGCGTTTTGAATTTGGACACATTTAAATTTTTGACATTGTGTGGGACATGGGCTGGTGTATAAACAGAGTAGGGGAGGGAGACTAAAGACTGGGGGGGAAAGCCAGAAGTATGGGGACTATAGAGTAGGTGTCCCCAAAAGCAGTGCGGCAGGCCCATGCCCCACCAGGAGTAGAGAAGCGGAGAGTGGCAGGGGAGGGAGGGACGAAACAGGAAACCGTCTCCCCCCTGCTTAGGGATTGGGAATTAAAGGTGAATAGGAATAGGGAGTCCTATTCAGATCGCCATATGGCGTACCGCAAGTAGTTCCTGCATTTATGACCAGTCCGGGTTTTTTGTCACTTGGTTTGTTTGCATGTACTCATCTTCGTCGGTTAGTTCCTGTGGCTGTGTTTGACCAGGTTCCTTGTCACTTTGCTACTTTCTTGATCTTTGTAGGGTCCTGTTGGGTCCTTTGATGCGTTTGTTGCCTCACTTTGGTCGCGGTTGCCCTCTTCCATGCTCATTTTGATTTCCTCTTGCTCTTTGCAGTCTTGTGGGGTGGTCGATTTTCTTCGAGTATGCAATTTACTTTTATTCATTGTGGATGGCAATTTCCGTTCTTCTTCGGTCGAAGACTTCTCGTGCAAACCGGCTGAAAGCCGCGTAGTCGTCTTCTGTGTCCAAGAGATGGTGTTCTTTGTTTTTTGGTATGTACTGTATTTTAGTTATTAGCAGGCTTCTGCGTTCCTCATAGCACTCACAGTCGTGCATTATATGATGCCATGTTTCAGGCTCACCACAGGTGCAAGTTAACTCCTCCGTTATACCCAGCATGTTCAATTTTGCCTTGAATGGGCCATGGCCCGTTAGTAAGTAGGTTGCATTTAACCTGGGTTAAACCACGGGAGGCTTTTGGATATGTCTTGGCAACCAGTGGTATGAATCTTTTCGTAACTTCGCCTTTGTCTGATGCTGTCCATCTGTCCTGCCACAGCTGTACCAGGTGAGCCACGATCCAATGCATTTCTGCTTTGCGGTTGTTGTTTGGTTCTAGGGTGAGTCCATAGATTGTAGTGGGTGTTCCCTTAGACAAGTGGTACATCAGCCCGCAGCGACTCACTTCCAGGTCCAGTGGGAGGGCTCCTGTCTAGAGTGCGTGCTCACTGTTTTGCATGCACGAGAGATGATGAGCATAATGCTACGCTGGATTGTGTCCAGGTGCCTTTTATTTACTACTGTTCCTGCTTTTTTGTACCATATCGGGGATCCGTAGGTAATGTCTGGGATGAAAATTGCTTTGTAGTACAAGGACAGGCTTTTTCTGTTTAATTCCCAGTCCCTGCTTGAGACTCTTGCTATTAATGCTGCGTAATTCCTTAGTTTTTCTTTCAGGTGGATGATGTGAGGGATGAAGGATAAATTACTGTCGATTGTAATTCCTAAGTATCGTATTTGTTTTGCAAGTTTGATGGTTGCTCCTGCTATCTTTATTTGCGGTGGTCTGTGGATGACGAGCACTCCTTTCAGTAGAACAGAGTTCGTCCTCGTGGGTGAGATCTTCAACATGTGTAGCTTTGCCCAATCCTGTAACACCTGTATTGCCTGGTTTGCATAAGCCTCCAGGCCCGATCTGGAGTCCGCCTCCACCACCAGGACCAAATCGTCAGCAGAGGCCTGGCAGTTCACTTCGCCCAAGTCCTGAGCCAGGAAGTTGTCAAAGACAATGTTCCACATGAGCGGCCCCAGGACCTAGCCCTTGGAGCAGCCCCTGCGGTCCCATCGGGCCACTTTTCGAAAAGGTGTTACCACCTCAATTCTTCGGTCAGTTAGGTAATCCGTTATACACTTGTAGAGGTTTGTTGGGAGCGCTGCCTCCCGGAGCCGGCCAAGGACGCTCGGCCACCACAGGGTGTCGAACGCCCCAGCGAAGTCCACTGCGATGACTAGGAAGTACTTCCTGTCGCATTGGCTTGCTTTGAATATAAGGTTTTGGATTGCTTCTATGGTTGATAATCCCGGTTTGAATCCATATTGTTTTGGTGATTCTAGGTTTGCAGCTTTGTGGTGGCTTATAATTCTTTTATCCAACATCCTTTCGTATAGTTTACTCAGGGTAGTCAGTAAACTATCGGTCGGTAGGAATTCGGACTCCCAGCATGTTCAATTTTTCCGGTGGCTTGTTACGGTTCTTCAGGATGAGTTTCAGATTTGCGGTTTTCCAGGAGATCGAAAATTTCCCCGCTTGCAGGCAGCAGTTTATAATTTTTGAGCAGGAGGCCAGGCATGTGTTCCACAGCCTTTTTGATCAGCTCCGGCTGCAGGAAGTCCAGTCCCGGGCATTTCCTATTTCGCATCTGTGCCGCAGCATTTTGCAGCTCCTCCATGGTGAAGGGTGGCTCCATTTGTTGCGATGCGTATGCCTCGTTCGCTTGCGAGATTTCTTCCTGCTTGTCACTGAGGTTGTCTGGGGGTTCTAGAATTATTGTATTTAGAATGTTATTAATTGAATCATCCCATGTTTTAGTGAGGGATCCTTGAGGCGTTTTTGTTGCCGTCGTTATTTCCCCCCTGGGGAGCTTATTTGTGGTTATTTTGTATACAACCCCTCAGGGGTACTTATTTCCAGTTGCAGAAACTAGTCGCTCCCAGCAGGCTTTCTTATATTTCTTTATTTTTTCAGTGTAGGCATTGCGTAGTTGTTGGTATTGATGTCTTAGGTAGGCTACCTCTGCCGGTGGTCAAGTTCTCCGCGCCTTCTGGTATTCTTTTCTCTTTATTTGAACTTGCTTTCGTAGTCTTTGTAACTCCAGGGTCCACCACGGCATGGCTCCTATGGAGGGGGTCTTCTATTTCATCGCCATTTCCGCTGCAGTGGTTATAATGTGGATGACTTTCACCTCATCCTGTCTACGTTTTCCACCCTGTCACTCTCCCATCCGGTCACTTCCTCCTGTGCTTGTGCTTTGCGGGTCAATTGTTCTCGAAAGAGCTCCCAGTTTGCCTTTTTGATGACGAACCTGCTGGCCATGTATTTGTCATTTGTTGGTCTTGGCATCGTTCTCTTGATATTGAAGGTGATTGTGCGGTGATCCGTTGTGGTCCAGCGTTTTGCACAGTCCAATCGGTCACACGAGCTTCTATGTTTCTTGTGGTTAGCGTGATGTCTATGGTTGATTCCTATAGGGTGTTGCAGTATGTCGGTAGATTGAAGGGTTGATTCTTTACAGTGAAGATATAATTTGCTAGGAACTCCTCAAGCCTCTGTCCATTCCTGGTACTTCGTCGGTCCGGTGTGGTGCTGTGCCACACAGGGGAGCGGCGGTTTAAATCAGCGCCGATTACGACTCTCTGTCCTGCTAGGATTGTTTGCACCGTTTGTAGGTGTGATTGCGAAATCTGTTTCTATTCCGGGTTGCAGTACAGAGAGATTACATACAGGTTGCCAACAGAGTTAATAATATGGGCACATGGAGCCCATGCCGTGAAGATTTGTGGTATTTTTGTCGTGATTATCTCCGGGTTCCGTATTACCACCGCCGCCCTCGGAGTGTCTTCGTTGCATTGTACAATTTTATATCGGAGCGGGTAGCTCCTGACTTGCCCTGTGTGAGTGTAGGGCTCCTGTATCAGAATAACATCTGCGTTAGCCTCATCAGTGCTTTTCCCTACTTGGTCGGCCACTGTTCTGGCCCGCTGCGCGTTTATTTGGTGCACCACTAGGATTCCGTTATTAAATTTCCTGTGGTGTATCCCCATATTCGTGACTGGTATGAACTCTTAGCTTTCTGGTAGGTTGGGCAGTTTGTGTCGCGTGTGGACTCAGGGTTTTGCAATTGGTGCAGATGGGATCTTTCTCTTTATTTGGGCAGCTGTTGTAATTGTGGCCCATTTCAGAGCAGTGGCCACACATTGCTTCTTTTTTGGTGCAGGTGTGTGTGTGTTGTGTGGCCGTACTTGCAGCATCTGAAGCACCTTGGTACATATCCACACGTTCTCTAAATCTATGACTGCTCCACTCTATGCGAATTCCTGGAAGATGGCAAACGTTAAACTCATCCTAAAGAATCCAACAAAGCCACCACACCTTCCAGACTCCTATCGGCCCATTGCACTTTTGACAGTTATCAGTAAGCTATTTGAACGACTACTTTACACACGGATCCAACATTACTATGATGAGGCAGGCCTGGCCTCAGCAAACCAATTCGGCTTCAGACGGGGAAACTCCGCCGTGGATGCCTTAACTCACCTCCTGACCAAGGTAAACAGATGTAATACAAAGTACTTCCTAGTGATAGCCGTCGACTTCGCTGGGGCGTTCGACTCACTTTGGTGGCCGAGCGTCCTGGCGAGGTTGCGCGAAGCCAACATGCCGGAAAACCTCTATAACACCATCAAAAGTTACCTAAGCAACAGAACCATCAAAGTCACCGCCCCCTATGGCACACTCTCCAGGCATGTCCATCGGGGCTGCCCTCAAGGTTCGGTCCTTGGCCCACTACTGTGGAATATTGTCTTGGACACCTTTCTTAACATCGATCTCAATGAAGTACAATCTCAGGCATTCGCGGACGACCTCATTCTGACGATACAGGCAAACTCAAGAGCTGCGTTAGAGGTCCTCGCAAATCGGGCCCTGACCACTCTCCAAGAATGGGCAAACCGAAATCAACTCAAAATATCCTCCACAAAAACAAACTCCATCCTACTAAAGGGACGCCTTGATCTTAGGCGGCCTCCGCAAATAAAAATTGGGCAGGAAACAATCAAATTCTCCAACCAACTGAAATACCTAGGCGTGATATTGGACCAAAACCTGTCATTTCAGGACCATCTGAAATATCTCCGTAAAAAAATAAGACGCTACGCAGCCATGGTTGCCAGGGTCACGCGTAAAGAATGGGGCTTGAAAAAGCGAGTCCTCAAACTGTTCTACAAAGCTATCTTCACCCCGATCGTCACCTACGCATCTGGTGCATGGTTTCAAAAAACTACAACAGCAGTAAACAGACGTATCACGGACCAAATTCACAGATCCATCCTCCTAAGCATCACTCGCGCTTGCCGCACGGTGAGCACCCACGCCCTGCAAGTGCTCGCAGGCACTCTCCCGCTGGACCTAGAAATCATACAACGCGGCCTACTATACTACCTAGACAAAGGCACCCCACAGACTTTTCTGGGGTTCACTATTGACCTAGCCAGCAACAGAAATGTGGAAAAGAAGCGGATACAAACTCACCTGCAGCAGGCATGGCAGGAAAGGTGGAGCAACTCTCAAAAGGGAGAGATCACAAAGAAATTTCTACCCAATATTGAACAAAACTACCCAACCTCACCCAACTGGTTCTCCCCAGGTCTACAAGCACCGTACCTCTTAACTGGACACGGAGCTATTAATGCCAAACTGTCTCTACTTGGGATCCAGGTTGATCCAACTTGTACTTGCGGGGGGCTGGAGAGCTGGCAGCACCTAATGTATGACTGCAGGCTCTATGAAGACCTACGTGGTGTTTTACTCACCAGAATCCACTACTTACCACAGGGACAAGACCATCACCTCCTAGACACGAAGGAGGAGTATCAAGCCTTCTCGGATTATGCACAGGCGCTGTTCACGAGGAGGAGGACGAGGAGAAACCAAATGGCCGCAGCCCACAACCCACTACCATTATAACCAAAGAACATCTGTTCTTCAGCTCACCGGGCTCCCTTGCCTGGTGCCTTTCCACTCCCTCCTCTGCGCCGGTGGTGGGACGGTCCCCCCGGCGCCCCCTACTTTCTCCTGGTGAGGCATGGGCATGCCTCACTGACTTCTGGGGTTGCCTACTCTATCATCCCCATATTTCTGCCTTAACTCCCCCAGCCTTCAGTCTCCCACCCACTCTATCTTTATGCTAGCGAATGTCCCACACACAAAATCTTAATTATGTCAAAATTCCCGTTCGCCCATTCTTTCGGCTTTTATTATGCAAGCATTATCCCCCTCACCTAACGATCATCAAACCGACGATGATGGATATATGTCTCTGTCTGTACGTACGTGCATATAAAAGAGCGCGCGCGTTTTTTTTTTTTTTTTTTTTTTAGGTCCTAGCCTCTGAAATCTCAGGAAATTAGGTGGCAGGACCTGCCAGAGTGAAACTAAAACTACTGGGTTCCTGGTCTGCCTCCACGAGGCGAAGGTGGGGCAACGTTGGGCCTCAGCAGGGGTCCAGCGGCTAAACGACCAGATGAACAACGGTACACGACATCACACAGATACAAAGCCCACACACTTTTAAATCTCTGGCATTTCCCAGTGAACTGGTACACCCACAATGAAAGCAACACGGAGATGGGGGAAACCCCTGGTGCCGTCTGACACTAAATACACCTTACACCTTACACCTTGCTCCACTCTATGTACATGGTGTTTTGCATTCGTAGGATCTGCCATGCTTCGGGGGCCAGCTCTACCACCCAGTTGAAGTTTTCACTATTTCTAGATTTTGTTCTGTACTTGGGTATAATCAGCTGTTTTTCATCCTTTTCAGGTAATTAGTTTAGGAGGTTTTTCCTGTATATCTCTTCTTTTAGACTTTCAGATGTCATGTCCTGATCAGTATCAAAAATGATTACAGATGGCCCTTTACCTCTACTTTTGGAGGCTCCCGCTGTAAGACCTAAGGTGAAGATCTTGGGGTTTGTTATTATCTGCTGTGCTTCTTCTTTGGTTGCCATTTCAATAACTATTTCGGGGTTCCCCTTTTTTCGGATAGCTTTGATTCTAGTAGCGCCGAAGTCCTCTTTCAAGTTCTCTGTGACTTTCTTCTTTATTTCCTCACTGGTGGATTTTTCATTCCCTACTGGTCGTACAACCACTATGTTGGGTGTGGGCAGAAGGGTTTTTCTTTTGACCGATTGACTTTTGGTCTGTACATTTGTAGGTTTCCTCAGCGTTTCTGCGTAAGTGGGTGCCTGCTGTGGCACTTGTTTTGCCCCACATTCCATGTAGGCCTCCAATTTGGCCTACATGGAGAGAGAGAGAGAGAGAGGGAGAGAGAGAGAGAGAGAGAGAGAGAGAGAGAGAGAGAGAGAGAGAGAGAGAGAGAGAGAGAGAGAGAGAGAGAGATAAAAAACGAGAGAAACATAGAGAGAGATATTCCTCAAGGTTCGCCACAAAAAAGAGATCTCTCTCTCTCTATCTCTCTCTTTATTTTACCTGTTCACGCTCCCCCAATATCGTTTTCGGTGGAATAAACTGAATGTAGCTTGAAATTTTTAACAAAACTGAAATTATTTTAAGAAATTTGACATTTCTTTAGCGCAGTTGATAGAATCGTCGTCCTCCCCACACCGGGTGACCTGAGTTCGAGTCCAGTTGATGACGGGAGTAATTTTATGGGCCTTTTTCACAACGTGGGTGACTTAGTCAGTCTCAGACGAGGGTAGCATAGCTTTTTCTCCAGAAACATTGGATTTTAGTCCAACACAGAAAATCGGCCTCAGAACACGTGTAATATACAGACAGTACTCATAAAGAGCAATATGGCCTTAGTCGCTGATGTTCCTAAAACCCTTCTACAAAAATTCTTTAAATAAAACGAACACAGGTTCTTTCATAACGATTAAGAGCTGCTTCATTTCTGCGCAAAGCAACTAAGGCTATGAGGCGCGATGTACTGTGTCTGGAAAGTTTGCTCCTAGTTGTGGATCCTTTCATCATTCGTGGTCTATTTTTCCCTATCGTTATCTGAATCACAGAATCAATTGATCCAATAATTCTCTGTCCATCATCAAACAAGGGGGAGTCATTCACCACGCGGAACAATGTGTAACCAACTAACTGGCAACGCGCTCTTGTACGCAATGCACACAGCGAGCGGTGGAGACGAGCATTGGGATGGCCACACTGACTCATCTCCCTGTCCATTGCGCACAATGGATGCGCCTTCATTGGTTAAATCGGAAGCGGTGCCGAAACATGCTTATCCTCGGCACCTAGCCGTGAACCCTTTCATTACGCCATTGTCGGCGCTTGTGCGAGCTAATGACCTCCGCAGTGCAACGTCCCACATAGGGAAGTGCGTGTGACGTCGGTTAGTTAAATCGTGGAAGGGAGAGGTGATTCGTCACCGGGTGCTAAATGGCGTTTCAGTCAAGGGCCATTGTGTCAGCCGCTTATTTCCAAACGACTTTCATTTTTAGTTCGAGTAGGGCGGCTATTGCGAATCCAACAACACGCATTCGTCTTCTGCTCGGCCGCGATCGACACGTACGACGATGGAGCCACGGAAATCGAAAGCCACTTCAGCTTGGACGTACACAAAAGACGGACGCATTTTTCATCATCAATTTTCTTTCTTTCTCTGCCTTCATCTCTCCATCTTCCTCTTTTCTACTTATTCTCTCTATCTCTTTAATTTATGTCTTCTCTCCATCTCTCTCTTCATTTTTCTTCTATTTTTTCCTCTTTCTACCTCTTCTTTTTATTTTTCTACTTACCGTTTCTCCTTTTTATATTTTCCTTCCCGTTTCCCTGTTCTTTCCCTTTTTCGTTCTTTCTCTCTGTATTCATTTTCCCATGCTTTTCCCAATATTTTCTCTCTCTCTTCCTTCTGTTTTCCCTACTCTCTCTCTTCCTTCTGTTTTCCCTACTCTCTCTCTTCCTTCTGTTTTCCCTAATCTCTCTACCTCTTTCTCTTTTTGTATTTCTCTCATTCTTTCTTTCTTTCTTCCTTCCCCTTTCCTATATTCTCTTTATTTTTCCTTTCTCTCACTCTTTCTCTTCAGTCTCTCCTCTTTAATGCAACTTCTCTCTCTCTATTCATTTTTTCTCTTTATTTTTCTCCTCTTTTCTCTATAATTCTTTTTTCTTCCATCTATTTTCTTCTTTTTCGCTATTCTTTGTATCTCTTTTTAATATCTTTCTTTTTTCTCTCCCTTTTTGCTGTTTTTAGTTTTTCTAATTATACTTTTTTACTTATTCTCTCCATCTCCTAAATTTATATCTTCTCTACCTCTATCTCTCTTCATTTTTCTTCAGTTTTCTCCCATCATATTTCTACTTTGTCTCTTTTAATTTTTCTACCCATTCTTTCAATTTTTCATTTCTCTTCCTCTCCCCTTCTCTCTGTATTCCTTTCCCTGTTTTCCCTATATTTTCCATCTCTTCCTTCTATTTTCCCTCATCTTTCTACCTCTTCCTCTTTTTATATTTCGCTCTTTTTCTTCCTTTTCCTGTTTTCTCTTCTGTCTCTTCTTTTTCTTTTTTTTCTCATCGTTTCCCTATTATTTCGATTTTTCGTTTCTCTTTCTCTCCTCTTGTCTCTGTATTTTCTACTGTTTTCTTTCCTTCTATTTTCCCTATATTTTCTATCTCTTCCTTCTGTTTTCCCTAATCTTTCTCCCTCTTTCTCTTTTATATTTTTCTCTTTCTTTCTTTCTTTCTTCCTTCTTCTTTTCTGTTTTCTTTTTCTTTTCCTTTCATTTTCTTTTCACTCACTCTTCCTCCTCACTCTATTCATTTTTCATATATTTTCTTCCTCTTTTCTCTTCCATCCATTTTCTTATTTTTCACTATTCAGCCTACCTCTTTTATATATTTTTCTATTTTTCTTTCTTCCTTCCCTCCCCTTTTTGCTGTTTTTTTTTTCTAATTTTCCTTTTTTATTTATTCTCTGCATCTCCTAAATTTACATCTTCTCTCTGTCTCCCTTTATTTTTCTTCTATTTTCTCTCCTTCATATCTCTTCTTTTTATCTTTCTTCTTTTTTCTCCACCTTTTCCCTATATTTTCTATCTCTATCCTAACCTTTCCCTAATCCTTAATTAGGAAAAAGTTAGGAGACTTTTTTCTTCATAAATTCTAAAGTACATTTCAATCTTTGATTAATATTATTTAATTAATTTCCCAGACAGAATAAGAATGTCCTCCTAAAGACAAAATCGTCTCCAATTTATTCGTAAGTAGATGGGCCAAATTAATTTCGGATATTTTTGGCGTGGGGCTCATGAATTGCAATTCTTGGGATGGTTTTCTACTATATACTATAAAAGACGCGCAGTTCTCTAAATGGTTGGGAAAATTCCTACTGTGACCTCATCAAGTATGCCAATGGTTCTTAATCTAAAAATACTCCGGCAATGTACAGAAGTTTCTGGAGCTTCGGTTGCTATGGCAGCCTTATATTTGAGTTATAAAATTGAGGGTGTGCTTGCCGCGCATGAAGGTGGAATGGAGGCCCAGAACGGCTACCAGATGACTACGATAACCCCATAGTGCCTTGTCGTGTTCCTAATGACCGCGTGGAGCCGCGCACTCAACAAGTTTAACTGCCTTCGCTCTTTTCCAAGAACAGTCGTATAAAGGGGAGGCAGCGTCTGTGAATAACGAATATTTGTACAGTTGCAGCGCTTGGTGTGCGTGTTTGTCATGGAGACATTATCCACTCCAGTTACATCATAAAACTATCATACATGGACACTTTGGCGTTGTAATTGTTTTAGGGACCCTCTGAGTTTGACGCACACTATAGTGGTTTCAAGAGGGAGTAGTGAATGAAGGCATTCATTCTGGGGAGTTTTTAAGCCAAGGTGACGTCATGGAAATGAACAGAGAGAGAGAGACAACTTCTGAAACAACATTAGCTGGTTATCGATAGTTTTTTTAACTCCAACCCAATTCGAACGCTGCAAGCAAACCCAGCGGCCAATCAGATATTTTAAAACATCACCGATTTCTGTCTTCGAAAATCCATTGGAATTTTGACTCCAAAGAAACATTTTCGATGCCTGTCAGGTACGTGCCAAGAAAAATAAAGGATCCCTAAATGTTGACTGTGAATCTTTGAACTTAACTTTGATGTTAAAAGTGGCAAAAGTCGTTCTATCCGTGGTTTAATTATATGGAAAATTATGAACTTAAAAACAATGAACTGAAGAACTAAAACATCTGGGACACTGAAGCACATACAAATGAATACACTGCCTGTCGAAATCATCAACACCAAAGATATGAGCAACAGACAGCATGACTCCGGCTAAGCGTCCATACTGTCATAATAAGTTCGATTATTGATTACCATGGTAGCGCTGGCTGTAATAGAAGTATCGGAATCCTTAAGGTCAAGAATTCTGAAGAAGGTGGCTATATTATCCCCGAAGACACTGGAACTCCAGATGGCAACATGACCATCCATAAATTCGTGTGCCATCAATGGCGTATTTTTTTCCTTGGAACAGATGTAGTTCACTAACGCACCTAACATCAACAAAAAACAACAGTGTACGATATCAGGAGGCAGGAGTTCGATTTTCTTTAAGAGCGGATCGAGCGGAGGGTAACTCAGTTAATAACCTCTCCCACTAGACGATTATTTCAATTGCATATTGCTTTGTGCTATTCTTTTGCATTATCTGTAAAAAGAACAGTTTTTTTCAACCTGTTCTCCCTCCTTCTCCTAAGATTGAATCTTCCTTTTTTTCCTATTCAGTTACCCCTCCTGTCCACTTGAAGTGGTGAATAATCTGCGAGATAACTGGGATTGTTATGAGCGGCCAATCTTTATGGTGGACTAGTATAACAGGTGAAGTCCCACAGGGATCTAATTTTCATCAGTGATATCGACAAGAATATTCAGTGGTAAGGTGTCAAAGTTTGCTGATGATTTGAAGGATTGAAGAGTGGTTAAAAATTGAAGACAGGCTATGTTAGGCAAACTGACCACAGAACACACTAAATCCATGGACATATAAACCTGAGTGTATGAGATCGTTCTTGAGTAGTTCTAATATGACAAGTTCTTTATTTTTTTATGGTGAGACCAGATTTAAAACACTGCCATCAGATCTGGTGTTCACACCTGAAAAAAAGAAATTCTGGAGAGATTCAGACCAGATTGGTGACGGCAATGCCTTCTAAGCCATTCTATCTGGAATGACTTAGACGGTGTGCACTGCAAAGTTTGACAACCAGACATCTAAATCGACATGTTATTCATGTGTATAAAGGCTCTGAAAAGATTGAGTAAAATTGTTGAAAAAGATCTTGGCTCCCTTGCACTTTGGACAAGAACCAAAGGGCAACAAACTTAAAATATCAAAGGAATACCGGGATATTGGATCTCATACGTGATATGAGATCCAATGCTGTGGTAGAAGCAGTGATTCTGGCTAAGTTCGAAGCGAAATCGAATGGCTATTCCATGTGCCATTTGATCCTACTAATACTAGAGATCTACAATTTATTCATCTGATCAAACTCGATTAAAATTTATTGTAACAGGAACTATTCAACTTAATAGAGCAACTCAAAGAATTCCTTATCACACATCCGCACTTTAGTAACCCTCCATATGCACACCTTTTGGTAGCACGTAGAATGTCAAGACGGTAGCCGATTTCATTCCAAGTGTTTTTAAGCATCTTCTGAGAAATGAAGTCGCTGCCTTCTCAATTCAGTCCTTTATCTCTGTGACGTTAACTATTTTTGCATACACCTGTCCTTTACGCAGCCCCATACAAAGAAATTCGTAGGTGTGATATCCAGGGAACGAGGAAGCCATGGAATAGAACCGTCTAGACGATCCATCAGTTAGGAAACTTTTTTTTATTGAGGAAATCGCGCATAAGCAAACTCCAGTTTGTGCCCCATCTTGCTGATAGAACACATCGCACCGTCTCAACTTTATCTGCAGATACACTATACCTACCTACTCCTTTCTGGTGCTGTACACTGCCGGTTTCTTGAAACAGTTTCAACCATCGCCTCATTAATTTTTCTGTAAGTGGATCTTTCTGAAATTCTCTTTCAAAACGTCCATTTACAATCAGTAAGTGGAGATTTGGTATCCCACGTGGGATACCATTGGATGCCTCGATGAACTGAAAAGAATTATGTCCTCACTGCAGGACAAACGGAATTAGAAACTCCTAAAATATTAAATCTCAACAACAAATTTATCTTTTTTTGTTTCTAATCTTAGAAATAAAACTAACAGTCAGGAATTCGAATAAAATATTAATCACATATTTATTTTTGAGGAGAAAACTAAGAGGAAAATTGCACGTCATCACCACTTGTTATGAAGATGACGCATTTCCCCAAGAGAGGGAGAACATTCTTACCATCATCGCTTTCAGAATCCACTCGCGCATTTGTTTCATTTTTACCACATGAACGTCAGCTTGGATTTATTACTACACGTAACGAGAAAACTTTGATTTTTTAAAGTTGCCTTCTCTTATTTACATTAATTTAAAACGTCGCAAAATAATTAATTGGGTTGTGGGCTGTTCGAGATAAACCATTCGTATTGCTAACCACACTAAACTCCTCTAAAAGAATCATGTTTCATTAGTTAACGCGTCAGCTCCAACCTTGTTTCGGTGCAATAACAGAAGAGGAACGGAGAAATTTGATAAAAATTTATTGCTTACTGGTTAGACAGCTTCTTGGAGAATTGTAAAAAAGGAAAGAAAGATGCACGAATCGCTAATTTCGTTCTGATGAAACAGATTAAGATAATTCGCAACAACACCAAGAATGTCTTCGAAAATTGAAACGTGTTAGTACATTGAAGGATTCATTACCAGTAGCCATTTTGTTTCTGTCTTTGGTTGGTTTCTAAGGGACATTGCCTACGAATATCTGATCCTATATATTGGAGAATCTTGACTACTACAGAACCAAAACCATAAATCTATAAGTTAAACAAAATGCCGCATCTAACAGCCCTGTTTGAAATATCTGAGACTAAACGAATAGACAGATTAGCCATTTTAATGCCATCTGTTTTAGATCATCGAACATCCAGTATCACTAAAGATTGAGTACAACCTGAAGGGCCCTCATAGGATTGCCGTCCTCCCAATATTGGCTGGAAAAGACCTGAGTTCGACTCGTGTCGATGACGAGAGGAATTTTTATGGGCCTTTCTCAAAAATTGGCTGAAATAGTCAGTGTCAGGCGAGGGTAGCATGGTTTTTTTCTCCCGGAAACTTGGGGTTTTTGTCCGGCAAACAGAAAATCAACCTCGAAACACACGCTGTTCTTGTTGTTGTGTTTTAGGAGCATCGATGACTAAGGCCATGTTGCTCCGTTTATATATTGTCTGTAAATTGCGTCTGTTCTGAAGTCGATTTTCTGTTTTCTGGACGAAAAACCTCAATTTCTTCAGTATGTCTTCCTAGGGCGTTGGAGACATTTTCTTTCAAGTTGAGGAAACAAGCAGGCCAATCCATACTGACGCTCATCTTCCAACATATTGTTGGCTATCTGTCTACTATTCTGTTAAGGGTTATCGCCACAAAACCAACTCTTTGCCTACGACATAGGGATTGTCGTAGGCAAATCCAAACCAGATTTGGAATGTTGGGACAACCATCGAGATCCACAAACATTTCGGATACATAATTAAGTACACTGTTCGCAGTGTGGAAAAATTAGAGAAATGCTACAGCGAGCCTTATTTAATTAAAACACCACGTGCGTATAGAATTACTTCTTGCATCTGCAGAACCAAAGAATAATATCGCCATTTACCAGCAATGAACCTCCACTCTGATTGTTTTCCTTTTCATACACAGAGCTGTTTGGGATCTGGCGCGTACCTCACTGCAGGCTGGTGCAGGAATCGTCTGTGAAGAGTACACGACACCATTCAATGTCAGTCCAGTTGTGATGTTTGAGTGCAGCATATTCCTTTGGGCTTTACGATGTCGGGTATTCAATGGAACACGTACCATAGATTTTTCGAATAAAGTTCATGTCGGTCTGCGTTGGTTGGAGAACTTTGTAATTTATCTCTGCATTTGTCTGTGCGCGTGTGCTGTAATTGCAAATGACCTCGTAGGTTGCACAGTTGGCAGAATCGCCGTCCTCCCCACACTGAGGGGAAAATACCTGAGTTCGAGTCCCTTTGATGACGTGAGGAACTTTTATGGGCCTTTTTCACAACATTGCTGAGTTAGTTGGTCTCAGGCGATGGTAAATGGTTTTTTCTCCCTTATTCTCTGATTTTTTCGTTTAGCAAACAGAAAATCGACCACAGAACACACGCAATTTACAGACAGTATACACGGACACAATATCTTAAGACGCTGATGGTCCTAAAACCCTTCTACAACACCAATTGAAGATACAGTAGATTGTGCAGTAGTGCTCTAATTTTTTTGACCGGTATTGTACAACGAAAAAAAAAAAAAAAACCGTACAAGATAATGGGAAATGCAACGAAGAGGGCATGTGTTCAGGATGGAAAGAAGTGAAGATTGTGGCAGCCACCTTTTTATTTTAAATATAAACACCCGAGATTTTATTTATTTTTTAATCCTGTTTTTTTTTTAAAGGTGATAACATTGGGTTATCTCAGCTTCAAAAAAATTCTCATTTCTTCTAAACCTTAATGCAGATGAGGCAGTGGAGTTGTTAGGGAGGGAAATACATTTGTGTGTTAATTTGCTGGAATACTACAAAAACAGAAATCGACGCAGAAATCTCGCGATTTTTCACTCGGACTGCACCCTTGGGAAAGGTAAAAAAAAGAGTCACATGTCTCGCAGAATACAACCCTTCGTGTGTGTGTGTGTCCTACCTTTCACTTGGTCGATTCAGTTAATTAGGTGAGCTATTGTGATTGCAATACACTGTAGGAGGTGTGAGTTGAATAGCGTGCAATGCTAAATTAGATTTTAATATTTTAACATGCGCACAAAACTAATACACACTTCTAAACCAGATTTGGAATGTTGGGACAACCATCGAGATCCACAAACATTTCGGATACATAATTAAGTACACCGTTCGCAGTGTGGAAAAATTAGAGAAATGCTACAGCGAGCCTTATTTAATTAAAACACCACGTGCGTATAGAATTACTTCTTGCATCTGCAGGGATATCAGAGAAGTGCCACTACAGCCGTTCACACAAGAAATGGTGTGTACTAGCCTACAAAAAATATCAGAACGCTGGATAAGTACAATGGAGGGAACTATCCTAAATGTCCTTTTATTGGAGTGTCTTCCTACCACCTAGATTGAGTTGGATTCTTTTGAAATTATTATCGAAGCTCTCCTGGCTACGAAGAAGTACTGTTTCAAAGATAGTTTGTGTGGTCGCCGGATGAAAAACTTCAGATATATTCTAAGCAAATCGACACCTTCTCTAATACATGTATGTTCATATCAGCTTTTGCAACGGATGTAAACAATTTGTCCAATCTTTAATTTTATACAGATTATCCACTTCCATAACACAAAATGGAAGTTTCCTCCAACAATGAATTATTCTCTTGCTGAAAGCAAATTTTCGCACATCAATCCTGGCTATGTGGATGGATTGCACAGTTGTAGAATCGCCGTTCTGCCCAAACTCAATGGAAAAGACCTCGCTTCCAATCCCATCGATGTCACGAGGAATTTTTTTTGGGCTTTTTCACAACTGAGTTAGTTGTCTCCAGGCAAGGGTAGTATGGTTTCTGTGGGGGGGGGATATTTATGAAAATGTTATTTTATATATTATTTATATTTTATTCCCCTATTAACAACTCCCCTTTATAATAACTCCCCACTTTCGCATCTGACAATTTCTTTACAGAAAATTCCAAGTTCTAGGGGAAAATCTCCTTGATGTGTTTAATCCCTTTTTGGATAGGCCTTACACAGAACAACAAAGAGACACACAAATGTTGTATAAGAAAAATCAGTTTATTGGACATTTTTACATAGATACATCAAACAAAAGAAATTTATTAAACTCATGACCAAATAGATTTAATTTCATCTTCTTATAACAGAATGTATATGAGCAAGGTAGTTTGCCTATTGAGTAAACTCAAGGAGGGCTATTTCCTTTACATAAATCATAATCAACTATCTCCTCTTTTAAACTAACAAAATGTTTCTACTTCCTTACTCCTGAGTTCAATTGACTTTCAAAAGAATCTATTAACATTCTCCTTTCATTACAAAACAATTCCTACTCCAAATTGATAAAGCTCCGATACTCTTAATTTCAGTATAAATCATTACTCTGTTTTCTAACAGATTATAGCCTACAACCTTCTCTAATCTAGGTAATTATTACTATCAAATTTCTACAATTAACTACTTGCACATTCGGGGGTTACTGACATCCGTCTATCCCCTTCCAAAATTCATACTTAGTCATTCACTTATTTAACCAAATATTAACAAGTATCAATCACATCAAAAATTTTATATCTATTCCCTTCCAAAATTTATCTATATGTATATTGACTTGCCCTGGGTAATGTCCTTCAGTCCATAACATTCACTAACTTATTCATTACAATAAAGTACTACTTATACATATGTGTTCAATCAAAAGTTCTGATAAATTGGTTATCGAGTGCCTATAGTCGGTGTGATGTTGGGATTACTTAAGCAAACTAATCACTTACTTACATAACTTGGCAGACTTCACGGTACATCCTTCTCTAAGCGAGTAGGGGATTCTTTCTATCTGGGTCGCATCTCACAATCACTGGGGGCGTTCGATATAAGATACTGGATTCCTTCCTGGGTACCTTTTTATTTCTTTATGGACGCATTATTTTCATCTGATCAGAATGGCTGTACTCTTTTTGTCCGGCTTCGGATTTCACCAGCTCCAGCGTACTTGCTCTCAGAATATCAGGCAATATCGTTCCTTCATAATGGAGTTGACTCCTTCTCATCTACTTTAAGGATCTTGAAAAATTTTCCCTCTTTTCTATGGCTCGTGTTCATCTCTCACTTCGAAACTCAGTCTACTTTTGACTGACTGTCTGACCGACTTCTGCACCTCAACTTCATCTTTCCACTTACTCGACTGCCTCTCTCACTAACTTATTAGATTAACGACTTAACTGTTCACTTAAAGCTTATCTCCCCCTCATACTGACTACACATTAAAACTTAGCCACTTTTCTCCACCGGCTACTCTATCTAAAAGAACTCATTCCTTTCTTTTCTTCTCCAACTCTCATCTTACTGCCCCACTCACTGACACTGACCCGCTCTCATCTTACTGCCCAACTCACTGACACTGACTCACTCCCATCTTACTGCCCAACTCACTGACACTGACCCACTCTCTTTTTTTGTCCATCTCCATCCACAATTTTTCCGAGTTTGTCACGCCTTCCTACAGTGGTTCTACCAATCTCCTCCTTCCTATATTCATTTTTTTATCCTTTCATTTGTTGGCAGGTCAGCCAGCCCTGGTAGCACGTGATTCACAATACCCCTCTCCTTTTTTATTTCCTACCTGTTGACATCCGTTGAGCTCTTTCATGTAGGCCGAATGTATCAAAACAACTCCTTCTGGGTCATCACAGCTTGTCTCAAAAGCACTACAGACAAACCACAAATGTGTCACTGGAGACCATCGCGTCTATTTTTAGAGGCTTGTGTGTGCGTTTAGCCATATGCGTTTCCGGTACGTGACCCCTCATAAACTTGTTGCGCCGTACCACCTGCTGGGCTTGCTATAGTATTTTCCATCAGTTTTCTGTTTTGACGGATGCAAAGCTAATTTTTCTGTTTTTCGTTCTTCCTACCTTTTAAGTTTTACAATCCTTACTGGATAATTCTTGTTTATAGAAACTGACGCTATTAACATTTCTCCCAACGGCAAGAATCCAAAAAGGAAAACTAACTTCAGAAGTCAAAAAAATATATTTTATTTTTGTAAGATTTTCAGATCTTACATTTCATTCTCCAGGAATCTTGTATATACGACGCAATATGGAGTACGTTGCTGATATGTCTAAATCCCTAGAACGACATATTTTAAAAAAAGTAGCTTCCAGACCTCAAGATGATACCTAACTGAAGAAATGAATTAAAATCTTTGGTCACTTGCTGAATTTCAGAACTTCAAGATCCCAGAAGATACTGAAGTTCAGTTTATCGCATTTTGACTGTACAGTGTATGATCATTGATTAGTGTTTTTAAGACTCCTGTGACTATCGAAACATATTTAAACAAAAAGGTAAGATTTTGATTAAAGGTAATTAGGAGCTTTCAGTACCAGCTGTTAGGACACTCATCATTAGTTAAGAATAATTAGTTTCTACCAGAGATTAGTCTGTGAGGTACATTATGCATCAATAGATATTTTCTGAAGAGATTTCAGATATTGGTTAATATATATAGGGAACTTCCCCAGGTAGGGTGTTTACAACTTTGTTTTCCAATAATTTGAATTTTGTTTTGTCTGCGAAGTATAATTAATTTTTAATGATTTTACTGAGAGTCCAATTTTTACTCCAGAACACTGAGCGACCAGGGACTTCAGGCCATTCAAGGCAGTTCTATTCCCTGTGAACCCCGAAGGTCTGTTTATAACGGAAGTCTATGGATAAACATGTTCAAGTAGGTTACCAGTCCACTTTCGTTTGCAGCACTCGCAAATCAGAGGAATCCACACACACCCAGTGGATAACAATAACAGACATTTGCATAACTGTTATTGTAGCGGTGGCTTTTAATGTTTATTTGTCCCTATAATTACGGCTACGAAGGTGGTGTTTTCTCTGGAGATTGCAGACATTGCTATTCCGACCACACGTGCACGTACATATAGACATCTCAGCTAGCGGCACTACATTCCTCCGATTGCTGGCCAAGCTCATTTAAGGGGCGCTACTTCATTGGTGGCGGCTTGTGGGCGCCCTTGTAGTAGACCAGCGCACGTTCCACAAGAATTCGCTGTTTTATTTTCGTTCAAGGACTGTCGGCGACTACGGAAGGATTGGAGACAAGGACACCCGGACTCGTAATGTCGATTATAAAAGGAATAAATAATCTGTTGATTAAGAAATTGCTACCAAGGGAATACACGGCACAAATTAGGCAGCGAAAAGGGATTCGTATTCTGCTCGCAACGACTCGACGTCTTAGGACTTAATTATATTAGAATAACTGCAGGAAATCGGAGAAAATTGGATGGAATTTCTATCTAATTTCGCCTGGAGATAGAGACAACTTGAAAATTACCACTAGTAGTGGCATATGACGCGAGAAAGCAAGTTATGCAGTATCAGTCCCAAAAAGAAAAAAAAAAAAAAACACATCCCATTTCACTTATCAATTCCCTCCAATAGTTTGTCTAATTCATTCTTGAATTTATTCAAACTAACCACTTCCACAACAACAGATGGAAGTTTGTTCTGGTAATCAGATAAATAAATAAATTTTCTGTTTATACTCCGAAACGACCAAAGGAGTTTACCAGATAGATAGAATACAAGAAACAGCACCGTATTCACTAGTCACTGACTTGAACCCCGCTTACTCAAGGCAGGTGTACTTATGCACCCGCGCCTGACCACTAGGCTACGGTGGCCTGGCTATTTTGCTGACTAAAGATGAACTTCCACACATCTGTTCTGCATCTGTCTTTCCTCAAGTTGAATTTATGCTCCTTCATGCGTGTATTCTCAGCAAGTGGAGGAACACCATTAACATTCAGCTTACTCATTCCAATCAAGACTTTAAACACCTCACTCAGATCGCCTCGCAGGGGCCTAGTCTCCAGACGCCGCAATTTGCAGATCTTAAGCCTTTTTTGGTAAGAGGACCCCTTCGTTCCCTCACCAATCTCGTTACGCTTCTCTGTACTCTTTCCAGCAGCTTTCCATCCTTCTAAAATGAGGCCTCCAGACCTGTACGCAGTACTCAAGGCGTGGCCTGACCATTTCCTTATACAGAGGGACAATCACCTCCTTCTCCCTGCTAGCAAAATTCCTATATATCATTGACAAAACCCCATGACCTGCCCTGGCAGCCTGTCTGCATTGCTCAGAAAACTTCATAACTGACTGCCTAATTACTCACAGGTGTTTTTCATTTTCTACCACCTTAAGTGTAGTACCACACAGTTGGTACATTTCTCTGGGGTTACTTCTACCCATATGCAGTACTTTGCATTTGTCAAGGTTAAACTTCAGTTGCCACTTCTTAGCCCATCTGCCCAAATTATCTAGATCCTGTTACAGTAGCACACTGCCATTACTGTCATTAACAACCCTGCCAACCTTTGTATCATCTGCAAACTTCGACATTAAGCCTGATATACCTTCATCAATATCATTGATAAATATACAAAACAACAGTGGACCTAACACCGAACCCTGTGGGACACCACTAATAACATTAGTCCACGAAGAGCAGCACCCGTTGATTACCACCCTCTGTCTTCTCCCACTTAACCATCCTTTTATCCATTGTAGCAACTTAACCTTAATACCATTCTGCTCCAATTTGTACAATAGTCTTCCATGCGCAACAGTGTCAAAAGCTATCCTGAAATCTAAATATATGATATCAAAATTATTTTTTGCATCCAGTTCCTTTGTAACCACATTATAATAACCAATCAAATTTGTCAGACAAGACTTTCCCTTAATAAACTGTGTCTGAATTATTGCTGTGTCTGAATTATTGCTGCAGTCTTGTCTAGATGATCCTGCAATGCATCTTTAACCAGCGACTCCATTATTTTACCCGGAACAAAAGTTAAACTAACTGGTCTGTAATTACTCGTGTCACCCTTCGATCCCCCTTTGTGAATTGGGGATACATTTGCACATATCCAGTCCGTGGGAACCTCCCCTGAGTCCAAGGATGCTCTCATAATTATGGCTAAGGGTTTGCTTAGTTGCTTTGACGCCTCCTTTAATATAACTGGATAGATCCCATCCACCCCAGGTGCTTTTCTTGTGTTTAACTTCAACAATTTCTCCTCCACTTTGCTTTCAGTTACTACAAAATCATTAAGTATACTGCTACAATTTGATAACCTTCTGCCATTTTCAAATGGAGTACAACCATCAAGGTTGAGAACATCAAAACCCAGACCGATCCTCACCAGGTGTGGAATCTTTCAGGTAAATGCCTTGAGCCCACTGTGATTCCGTCTAGCACTTAATCTGCTATCCACCATGCTTAACAAGAGCAAATATGGACATAACCTCAAAGAAGGAAGGTAAAACCTGTACACACTCTCCCACCTGATGTACATGGATGACATCAAACTCTATGCGGCAACCGAGAAGCAACTACGAGAGCTACTCCGGATCACCAAAACAATTCAGCAATGATATCAGGATGGAATTTGGACTAGATAAATGCAAGACTCTCATTTGCATCAAGGAATATTTGTCAGCGGAAACTACCAGCTGCAGACTGGTAAAGAGATCGAAGCCATGAGAGGGGGACAGGCCTAAAAGTACCCGTGATCGAGGTAGGCTCAGCAGTTAAAGCAGAAGGAGATCAAGGACTACCTGACAGAAAAATACCATCAGAGACTCAGAAGCTTGCTCAAAGTAAAGGTGAACGGAGGGAACACAGTATAAGCCACAAACACCTGCGCTGTCCCAGTGCTAACATGCTTCTTCGGGATCATAGACTGGACTAACACCGAGCTATTGGATATCATGAGAAGGACAAGGATGACCAGGAGCCGCCAACACCATCCGAAGTCGGCAGTTGAGAGACTGGCGGAAAAAAGGAGGAAGGAGATTGATAGACATCATCGAGCAACAGAAAAAAGGGATAGCGAATCTGAAAGATTACTTCCAGAAAAACACAGGGCCACTCTACCAGGCCCTAAGGAAGATAGACAAGCGGCGTTGCCCGCTGAACTTAAGCGGGAATCCCCTCCAACCCAGACGACACAAACGAAGCTAGAAAGATGGGCACAGAAGAAACTCCATTGCAGACACTACGGTGAGCTCCATCAAGACCACATAGATAAAATTGCTTCCAATGCATAGCTCACAAGTGGGACGCTTTTTCCTGAGACGTGAAGGATTCAAGCTCACCATCCAAGACTAGCTAATCAACACCAGACTCTATAGAAAATAAATAGCCAAAGAGCCCGGAGTGACAGATGACACAAGTCGAAGATTCAACCTGGCCTCAGAAGCAATCCGATGCATCACCGAAGATGCAGGGTGATCACTCAGACGGAGTACACTCGTAGACATGACCAGGTAGCCAGAATAATACATCAGAAGCTAGCGGGGAAATTCCAATTGTTCAAAGAAAATGTACAGTATTACAAGTAGGAACCCTAGGCCGTACTAGAGATCCCAACCCACAAATTTTACTGGATCGCGGTATAGTAACGTACAGGACAATTCCACATAACAGACCACACATAACCCTTGTTGACAAGAAAGAAAAGGCTACCTGTCTTATTGACATAATGATGCCCAACACTGGCAACCTCCAGAAAACCTACGAGGAAAAGATCATCGTGTCAACCACTGGTACTGTGCCAAAGACCCTACATAACAACCTAGTAGCAATAGGTCTCCCAGAGAACATTTACAAGAAATTCCAGGAAGTCACAATGGTGAACACCTGTACGATAGTCAGAGAGTTCCTCAACCAACAGAACACCGGGCATAACAATTGCCCTGTCACTTGGTATCAGGACCCGTCACGAAATGGACCCCCCTCCCATCCCGAGAATTAATAATAATAAATGTGGAATAAATCTTCCAGTATTTGAAATCATTTCGCTAAGCAAATAGAACATTGAGCGGTATCACTGCTAACTACAGCGCGCGTTATAAATCTTAAAAATATTGAGTAAACAGCGTAAGAGACAGAGATAATAGCATTTCTCTCTTGTCAAATGATCTTTGCTGTTTTGAATGCCTTTTGGAATTAAGTGTACTTCGAATTTCTAATTGAATAGCCTATTGTTACCAGTTAGAGTTTATTTATATTTCTGATGTAAACACAACTTAAGATACATTTTCCTTCTTCAAAGCATTCTACATACGCCAACACAAAGTGGCCTTACGTCTTAAATTTAGACAACGTCTTCTAAATCAATGCTTCAATTAATTATCTTAAGGCAAAGACGACCGACTTCGAATTTCTATTTACAACAAATTTGATCTTACAAAGAATTTTTGCTAATAATGCTAAATACGACCCGCGATAATTCTTGCAAAATAATTGATCACTTCGTGTATTATTTATTATTTAAAGAATCAAACAAATTAAATTACAGTTTGCAGTTTGACGAAATGTTTCAAAATTATGCCATTTCTCTACAATAAACAACACCCTGAAGCATTTTAATTTCGATCTAATAATAATCCATTATTCAGATGACAACTAATTGCCGTTAGAGGCGCTGCTAACATTTTGAAGAATTCAATCCCAAAATAAACTCTGTAAAGTCTACAAAACAATCCTTTTCAGACTTTGCAAAGTTTTTGTATTTCAAGCTAAGAGAAGTAAAAGAACCATTGTAGAATATTCGAATAATGTGTTGGTTGCTGTGGTTACGATTGGTATCCCTCTAGCGGTCCCTTCAGGAACTCTTTAACTATCATTAACAGTGGCGCTATATTTAGAATCTAGACAGGAAATTGCAACCGAATGTGTCCAGGTTAGTGAATTGCAACTTGGCGACGAGAGGGGGGACCCTTCTCAGTGTTTTATCTGTTCAAATTAATTTTCAGGATTTTATATTCATTGATGCAAGAGTTAATTACGTAGTCTTAATCAATTTCGGCAACTATTCCCATTGTACTTATGGAGCATTAGTAGCTGTACAGATTGATTTAATCAAGGCTTCAGATGATAACCGTGGATTTGTAATCAGGATGGTTAATTAATCAAAACGAATCGTGTCTCATTAGCGAGAGTTCTTCTATTTACGGGATACAGGGCATAGAATATTGGCAAAATTCAATTTGAATTCATTAATTAGCAGTTTATAACAAATAGCTTATAATCCATGCAGGTTATCTGCACGTGATTTTGTGTCGACGTTTTAATCTCTGTAAGAGACGCTATGGAATACACTTTTAGTAAATATTTGCTGAGCTGCCTCTACTTCTCCGCATTTTGGAGACAAGGGAACGTTAATATTAAGAGGATGAGTGTTAATCTATTAGAGTAACGGAGTGGGATGCACTAAGGAACTGGATCTGTTCATTTGTTGTTGCTAAAAGCCAGGGAAGAATCATTAATATTATGTAACTGATAAGTTTAGAGTTTAATATTGCACAAGCAGCTCTAGGTGTGCATTTCGTTTTCTTCTCTTCTTTTCCTCCTTGTAACCTATATGTGTGTCATCATCGCCTGGTAATTCATCAAGACTGGGAGACATATGTGCTTGGCTTACCACTCCAACAGCAGATAAGCCCATTAATTGTTAATACGCATATAGCTTTAGTTATGGAGATAGTTTCACGCAAACAGAATGTATATCAACAAACACTTTCCAGTACTATAAATAAGATTTGAGAAAAACTGGTCATTGTACAGAATATTTAATTAATCAGTGGTATAATTTGAAAAACCTTTTATTACGTGTATCGTATCATTTTTTAAAGGAGGAGGAAGAAAAGATGGTTCTATGAGTTTTAAGTTAGACAGTAAAAGGACGTTGACTGGTTGCGTCACGTGTTCAGACTGCTGGAAGAAAGAACAGGAATTATAGAAGCCAATTCAGAACAGTGCCCATGGAAGTATCTATAGAAAAGATATGCAGCAGAAACTGAACCTAACTGCCCTCTTTTGAATGGAATCTAGAAGCCTGAGAGAGGTTTTGTGGACCCCCGCAGATGTAGTAACAATATTCCATGAAAAACAAGAGAAATTTTACATTCTTGTAATGCCAAAGAACACGAGGTTGAGAATGACCACAAGAGAAAGGCTCCATTGAAGAAGGAACCATCACCAAGTTGTGAACTGAGGTTCGTAGAGGATCATTCACCTCGACAGTTTACTTATAAGGGTTGTTTCTGAGAAAAAGATTAAGCGTATTGGCTGCGTGGTTAGGATTGTCTGGTATTCTGGTAGGTAAATGAACAATCTGTGCAAGGTCATTAGTAATTGCAAAAGCCTAAACATCTCGACCAGCTGATTCCGTGTGAATAGAAAACAGAAGCCAGCTGGAGTTGTGAACAATAAATCGCCGAATAAAATTACCTTACTGTTAAGAGATTTGGACAGGAGAAAGCCAAGTTTCAAAGAGAGGATGTCAGAGTTCCAAGTGACTAGTGGAGTTGGGAGAACGATAGAGGCAACTGATGAATTTTACAGAATGTGGTAGAGAGATTTTAAGTCAGAGAAGATCGAAAAGAAAAGACTCCAATTTACTGAGCCTCTGACAGGGCATATCAGAGCGGACACATCCACAAGTACCACCTTTGAAGCGAAGGGAATCATACAGCAAATAATTAGGACAAGTGAATTTGAGCAGTGGCTGAATTAACCGATAACTGGAATTCTACCAGAAAAGTACATGGGGTTTGGCAGACTGTAAGTGGAAATCGACATCATTGAGATTTCAACTGAGACCACATATATTTGTGAAATGAACGAGGGAGTGTTTGGGGGGTTTAGATCTCTTCGCAGATAACTTTGTTTTCTATTAATTTGACAATTCATGATGTTAATAAGAAAATGTGGGGAAGACATGCCGTATGAAGTAATGAAATTTTTGGATATGGCGTACACATGGCAATAATATACTCAGCTCCTTGATAAAGTCGCCTTGACAATGCTCCCCCCCCCCGAATATACACTACTCGGACTCCCTCCAGTTACTATCTGGCAAAGTAGAGAAAGCGAGATTATAAACTACCTGATTTGGAACTCTCCTAGAAAGTTGCGAATAGGTTTGATCCTGTGATAAATTGCTGGATATGAGTTCTTTATTGGGAAGTATTCAAACGATTTACCCTGAACGTTCCCAATGCATTCGTTCCATTGGAGAAACCAAGAAAGATGTCCAAGTGAATGACCAGAGAGAGGTTAAAGTTTTAACTGAGCATTAAGAAAAAAGCATGAGACAGTTATAGGCTATCGCGAGATACTGATTTATATGAGCATTGTAATAATACCACTGATGGGGTAAAACAGGCGAAGCTGAATACGAAAAATCACTACCAAATAGAGCTACAATTAGAAACAGAGTTTCCTTTCGTACGTGAATACAAAAAGGACAAGTGTGAATCAGATAGGCCCCTTACTTGGTCGAACTGGAAAAGTCATAGAAAACCAACAGAAATGGTAAACGAGTCGAATAGGTACTTTGCAACGATCTTTACAGTTGGAAGACTATTAAAGCCACGAGAGATCAGTAACAAGAAGTTGGATCTGCTGGAAATTAAGATGTATCAATCTCGGAGAAGAGTCAATGGGAAAAACTACTGCAGCTGAGCGAAGATAAGGACTTCTTTAGTATAAAAGGGTAGTGTACACCAGTTATATTTAAAAAGGCTACATGTGAGTACATTATCTTGTTGAGATCATTAGACACCGAGAAGATTCATTTGGATTGGAGATGTGCAAACATTTCTCCAATCCACAAAATGAGGTTGACTTCAGTTGTGAATAAGATCATGAAATCTCGATAGGAATGGTATTCTTAATGGATCACTACACGGATTGGCAAGGAGAAAGTTTTGCTTGACATAATGGTTCCTCATGAAATGAGGGCCGGTAACGGCTTTCCCAATGAGTTAAAAAGCAGTTCATTAGGCAATATTTTAATTTAGAAATCACAGGATGAAAACGGTAATACTTAGTCCAATGTTAGCATCAAATTCAAAAATTTCAGTCTAAATGTGACAAGAAAAGTTCGACTGTGATTGACTACAGCCGACCTTTTTTACACAACCTTTAAAACAGTATTATTTCCCGTTACGCTGACTGTAAAACGTTTTGCAATCTGCTTCACAAAAGGTGATGCTGAATGCACACTTCATGCACCCTTTCGATCTCATTACACAGGTTTTTTGTTTCTTTCCAATCCTGATTTTTCTCGCTGTTGTCTTCATAATGGCCGTTATCTTCGGCCAGTGTCCTCCTTGCGTCACTCATCTGTACAATCTCCCCCGCCGCCAAACCGAGATACGGCGTTGTCTGCCAAGTTAGGCCACCCATTTGCTGATAAATACGCTTGTACAGAACTACACACGCGATACCAGTATGAATTCCACATTTCACAGCTTGATCGTCCACTCCCACAGCTGAAGTATTTGCAATCAAGATTTTCATAATGTTGAACTCGATCTTTACACGTTTGTGAGAAAGTTTTCAACATGTGTTGTCTAACTTAGGTTTCGTCTCCAGTATCAGGTAGTCCATCAGATCATTCTTGTATTCTGTATATCCAGATCTGATCCATTATCGTCTCTGTAAAGCTCCAAAGGTATTCTTTCAACCCAAACTGTCCATCCAATTCTAAAGTATTAGCCATATAGTGCAACGAAACAGAAATCTGTTATCTACAAGCTATATGTCCCCACAATACTTCTGGTACCTCAGTATACACGAGGTTTCTATGACATAAGTACCATGATCGGTATACCGGGATGTTTACTTAAGCTGCTCACAGTCAGTGGTTCCGTACAACTATGTTGCTTCAGTTTTCTTTCACCTGAATGATGGCTTCGAAATTAACGAAAGACTTAAAGAGATGAGTGATTTTAATATGTCTAATGCCCAGCACTTATAATCGATCAGCTGGCGTTGAATTTAATGAGAAACAGTAGGAGGGCTGCAGTTGATTGGATAACTGTTAGAAGACTAATTAATCGGTTCAAAAGAGAGAACGAAAGGTCCTTCACAGTCTGCATAAAGGTTGGCTCACAACCAGCGAACACATAGCAATTATGGACTGATTCTTTCTTTAAATATAGTTGGAGCTACGCAGTTGCTAAACACTTTTTCAATCTGTTATTACAGCCTGATAAGACATGGAAGCTATTTATCTTATGTGCTGGTTTGATTTGAACTCGAAGTGACATTAAGAATATCAAACTGCTTGAACTGAACCAGCATCAGATTGGACTACCAGGAATATGTAATAACCCGAACTGGTTGGCTGGGTGGCCATGGCGCCAACAGAACTGTTCTACTGGAAGTAGGGATTGGTGTGCTTCTTAAATTTAAGTTTATTGTTGTGGGTTTCATTTGGGAAGAAGGGGTGGTGTTGCCCTTATTAAAAGAGAGCTTCCCTGAAGTCGTTCAGTCAGATTTATGCATAACAAGTTTGTTGGTTAGGGATTAAGATGCAGTGCTTCATTTTTTCTGTTTCTGATGCTGTTAACTCAATCTTTAAGTTTCAATTCTTGAAACCTTTAAAGTTTTAGCCACATTAGCTTAAAATTTGCATAGGTATGTTTAAATAATAAAGGATAAACATGGTTGCAGCTTAACTTTTGGAAACCAGTTTATACAACAACAGTTACAACAACCAGTGGATTCTAAAATGAAGATCAGACAGCTTATAAAGACAAAAATCTAATCCGATGTTAATACTTTACGATGGATAATCCGTTGTTGGCGATTCAAGTCTGTTAAGGCTTTGCACCGCAGATAATCTGTTGATACTCTGGATTAACTATAATCGTGTGGTTGTTTGGAAGACGTTTATAAGTTTGACTGAGATTAAAAATTATCTGTTGGTTGTTTGGATTAAACATAACCTTTCTTGAAGATGATAACTCTGAGGAACTGTTTGTGGACGCTCATTTCTTGATATTCTTTTCTCTTAATGCGTGCAGCGAAGCATCTGTTACGTTCCTTTTTTATACCTTAATAGCGTTTCCAGAGACAGTACTTTTAATTATTTATCAACCCTCGTTCCTTCCTTTCTTCTTGAAACGATATATTTTTTTTTTCAGTCCTCTTTGTCTTTGAAGATGCTGTTTTTTTCCCATTACCTTTTTATCTCCCTTCGTTATTTACTGCTCAGGGTCTTATCAGCGATAGTTCGGGTTAATATTTAAGATTTTTCCCCCTTCTTCGTGGAGATCTTTGAAGTTGTACTTTAGAAATTAAATACCCTATGGCTCGTTTGAAAAACCGAAGCGCTCTGAGAAATCCTTTTATAGTCCAATGGATTGATAGCTTTCATTAAAACCGGTAGATTATTATAGTTAGTGTGTTTTACTTAGGCTGCATATTCAACCGGTGCGCTACAAGTTAATAAGGTGTTCTTCCTCTAAGTAGATGGAGATTTTATTTATTTATTTTGGTTCTTTTATCCGCGACAATGCAGTGCGACAGGCCGAGAACAAAAATAAAAGATTGTCGATAATTTAATATTTATTTTTGTATCAAGCCCATTGCTGTTTTCCTTCTGTTTAAATAAATTATTTATCCTAACAGCATGCATTCTACTAAAACGTAAATAATTGTACTCATGTGTAGCAATAGATACCTGTAATCTTCCTCGCAGACAACTTATGATAAAAAGAATACAATTGGAAAATAAAGAACATTTTTTTAAATTTTATATTTCATTTCCGCATGTACACCACCGTCTAAAAGTTTGGAATCATATCGTATAACAAGAGTTTTCGTTCATTTTTTTGAAATTAGCTATGGCATTGAAAAAATTACAGCAAAAAGTATCGAAATGATTAATATAAACAACTATACTGATTTTTCATCAAAATATCCTCCAACAGATTTATCACTGCCTTACACACACGCGGCATTCTGGACATTAATTTCATCGTAGTGTCTTCCCCAACATTATTCCAAGGGATCTGCAAGGTTCCCCATAAATTTTGTAAAGATAGCATTCACAGACTTGACGGTCTAGACGATCTCATAAATGGTCTATTGGGTTTAAGTCAGGCGATTTGGATGGTCACACCATAATTTGGAATACTCCACGCCCCCCTACTGTTGTTTAGTTGCCACAAAGTCCCCGAACAGCGTAGAGCTGGCTTCGGGCCTTGTTTTCTTAAAATTTCTTCAATTCTGGCACATTATCACCCATTCCAGAAAAACAGAAGCAACCCCCGATCATGATGGAACCATATCGTGCTTCAGTGTAGGCACTAAACAGTGTGTCCAAAAATTTGGGTCCAAAAATTTCAAATTTCGATTCATCCGTCTTCTACTCTGCCAGATAGTGACTGGAGGGAGTCCGAGTAGTGTGTATGCGGGGAGCATTGTCGAGGCCACGTTATGTCAAGGATCTGGGTATATTCTTACCACATGTACGCCATATCCAAAAATTTCATTACTTCATACAGCATGTCCCACCCACTTTTTCTTACTATTGAATACACCATGAATTGTCAAACTAATATAGCAAGCTTATCTGCGAAAAGATCTAAACCTCCCAAGCACTTCCTAATTCATTTCACAAATATACGTGGTCTCAATTCTAATCTCAACGATGTCCATTTCCACTTGCAGTCTGACAAACCCCATGTACTTTTTCTGACAGGATCTCAGTTATCGGTTGATTTAACTACTGATCATCTCAAATGTCCAAATTATTCGCTGTATGATTCCTTTCGCCTCAAAGGTGGTACTTGTGTATATGTCCTTTCTGATATTCCCTGTCAGAGACTTGGCAATTTGGAATCTCCTCTCTTTGATCTTCTCTGGCTTAAAATCTGTCTACCTCATTGTGTCAAATTCATCTATTGTCTCTACCGTTCTCCCAACTCCACTAATCACTTGGAGCTCTTTGACTTCCTCTCTTTGCAACTTGACTTTCTCCAGTCCAACTTTCCTAACAGTGAGGTAATTTTCCTTGGTGATTTTAATCTTCACAACTCCAGCTGGCTTCCGTTTTCTAGTCACACCGACCCAGCAGGTCGAGATGCTGAGGCTTTTGCAATTACTAATGACCTAGCACAGATTGTTCATTTACCTACAAGAATACCGGACAATCCTAATCATACAGCTAATACACTTGATCTTTTTCTCACAAACAACCCTTCTAAGTACACGGTCGAAGTGAGAGGTCCTTTAGGCACTTCAGATCACAACTTGGTGATTGTCTCTTGTCCAATGGAACCTTTATCTCATGGCTATTCCCAACCTCGTGTTGTTTGGCATTACATGAATGCAAAATGGGATGACCTGCGAGACTTTTTTTCTTCTTTTCCTTGGTCGGATTACTGTTTCAAAACTTCTGATGTCAACGTTTGCTCAGATCGTGTCAGTGAAATTATTCTTGCAGGAATGGAATCCTTTATCCCACACTCCACTTTAAAATCTCGTCCTTTATCTAAACCTTGGTTTTCCAATAAATGTGCTAAGGCTGTCCAAGAGAAGAATGTTGCATATCGTAATTGGCTTGTTTCTAATTCTTCAGTTTCATTTTCTGCCTACACGAAAGCTCGCAACAACTGTAAAGCAGTTATTAATCAGTCCAAACTAGAGTTTGAACAGGCTAAGAGTAGAAAACGTGCTTCTTGCCCTAATGGTAGCCGTGCATTCTGGTCTCTTGCCAAAGCTATTGGCCGCAACTTTTGCCCATCTCTGCTCCCACCTCTGTCCAGACCAGATGGTTCTGTTGTCACTTCAGCTAAGGATAAAGCTGACCTGCTAGCATCCCATTTTTCTTCCAGCTCATGTATTAATGATCTTGGTAAAACACCTCCCACCATTCCCAACACGTTCCATTCAATGCCTCCTGTGGTCTTCCGTCAAAAGGATATCACAAGGATTTTGATGAATCTTGATGCTAAAAAAGCTCCAGGTCCTGATGGTTTTTCTCCACTTGTTCTCAAAACCTGTGCTCCTGAACTTACTCCTATTCTTTGCCGCCTTTTTTCACTTTCTTATTCAAAAGGTGTTTTTCCTTCTGCTTGGAAATTTGCTCATATCCAGCCAGTTCCTAAAAAGGGTGACAAATCGCTCCCATCCAATTATCGTCCCATTGCAATTACTTCTACTCTTTCTAAAGTAATGGAGAAATCAATTAACCGCCAACTCTTATACTACCTAGAAACCTTCCGTCTGATCAACGATCGCCAGTATGGATTCCGTCAGTGTCGATCCACTGTTGATATTCTGGCTTATTTTACCCATTTATGGACTAATTCAATGGAAAGGTTCGGTGAAACACAAGTAGTTGCTCTTGACATCTCAAAGGCTTTTGATCGTGTTTGGCATAAAGGTCTTCTAAACAAGCTTCCATCTTGTGGTTTGCCAACTGTTTTTAATAATTGGTTATCCAGTTTTCTCTCTGATCGCTCACTGAGGGTGATGGTAGATGGCTCTCTGTCTTCTAACTTCTCCACTAATGCCGGTGTCCCCCAAGGTTCAGTTCTTTCCCCCACTCTTTTCCTCTTGTATATCAATGACCTTCTTCCATTGACTGAAAATCCTATCCATAGTTTTGCCGATGATAGCACATTGCATTCAACTTTCCATTTTGAGAAACTTTTCCTGCCCAATCAGCTTCATCTTCTGGAAAATCTGCTACCAATTCCTTAAATGCCGATCTTCAGGTAATTCTCCAGTGGGGCAAAGACAACTTAGTTGATTTCAACTCTTCTAAAACTCAGTCTTGTCTTATATCTCGCAAAAGGATTCTTCTGCTCCTATGCTTATCTTTAGTGACACTCCGATTTCTAGGCAAAATGATATATCTCTTTTGGGGATTACCCTGACTTCTAATCTCTCTTGGCACAAGTACATTACAAATATTGCTTCCTCTGCATCTAAACTTGGTTTTCTCTTTCGCTCTCGGCGTTACTTTTCTTCCAAACAGCTGCTTACTCTGTATAAATCGCAAATCCGCCCTGCCATGGAATATTGTTCCCACATCTGGGGTGGTGCCCCCAAAACCTCTCTCAGGCTTCTTGATTCTATTCAGAAGAGGGCAGTTAGGTTAATTAATGATTCATCTCTAACAGAGTCTCTCCACTCGCTTTCTCATAGACGTACTGTTTCTGCTGCATGCCTCTTCTACAGATACTTCCATGGGCACTGTTCTTCTGAATTGGCTTCTATAATTCCCGCTCTCTCTTTCAAAACAGTCCGAACACGTGCCGCCACCAGCCAACATCCATTTACTGTCCAACTTCAAACTCACAGAACCAACTTTTCATCGTCCTCATTTATTCATTCAACTGCCGTTTTCTGGAACAACCTTCCTTCATACGTATTTCCTGAAAATTACAATCTACAGAAGTTCAAGTCCAATGTCAACAAATATCTTCTTTCGTTTTCTCAACCTCCAACCCAAGCACGGTACTAAGTACTATAGGTTCTAATACCTCTCGTGTTTGGGGTTCACATAAAAAAAAACAAAAAAAAAAAAACAGTCCAATGTTGATGGCTCTTAGCCCAAGGCAACCGTTCCTTTCGATTTTCAGGTTTTAATAACGGTTTTCCGACCGCTACACGACCATGAAGTCCTGCTTGTTTAAGATAAAGTTTTATAGTGGATGTAGAGACTGGAGTTTCTCTGTTGCTATTGAACTCAGCTCGGATTTCCGGTGCAGTAAGTCGTCGATTGCATTTAGAAATCAATGTTATGGTCTTATTTTGTGCTTTCATTGTTACGCGTGGTCTTCCTGACCTTATTTAAACTGCCAGTCTCCTTGAATCGTCGAATGGTAATTTGTAATCTTATAAATGAAACACCTAGTTTTTTGCCAATACAGTTTGGTCCCAACATCCGATGGTGATTCGTTCCACACAACTCACTGTATGTTGAAAATATTGTAAGTTGAAACCATTAGTACATTGATTTCCCCATTCGTTCCCCAATAACACATAAAATAGGTATTTCTTGCATGTTATACTTCATTTTTACATTAAAAATGAGTTTTTTATAAAGATTACTTAATAAATAGTCATAAAACATCTTAAAATAAAATTTAAAAAAAAACAGACTTGAGGTGCAGAGCTGATGAAATCAATGGTGTCGTAGTGGTGGTGGTGGGGGGGGGGCATATATCAAGCGTCACGCATCTTTTCAGTCTTTTGTTGCTAATGGCAAAAAAACTGTCCAAATGGACTGATTTTGACGACTTTTTTGTAGCTTCCTGAAGTCCGGTGTCACTCTTCGTAATTTTTTCCAACCCTTGTAGTTCTTCTGTTGTTAGCTCACACCCATAAGCGTCAATAATATCCTCCACATCCTCTTTGCCAACCTCCAGACCCATTGATCTACCAAGAGTGACAATATCATTTGCCAAAGCACCATCATCTTCAAAATCCGTCAAAGTTATGAATAATTAAAGGCCAGATCTTTTTCCAGGCTGAATTTAAGCACCTGGCGGGAACATCATTCCAAGAACTTACAATCAGCGTCACACAATCCAGCATGTTGAACTTCGACCTCCAAAAATATCTTTGAGGGTGAGAGCATTTTCACCAGAAGCTGCTGCAAAGCAACTGGCGAACATTTTCGTGGTGTAGATTTTCTTTAAGTTTGCAATCACTTGTTGGTTTGGTTGAAGAAGAGGAGTGGTGTTGGGTGGCAAAAATTTGACTTGAACAAAGTCAAATTGTACCTGAAGAGATTGAAAAAGTTTGGGATCATGGCCTGGCGCATTATCCAGCAGGAACAGTGCCTTCACAGGAAGCTTATTTTTCTGAATATAACTCTTCATTGAAGGACAGAAAACCTCAAGCTCCCATTCGCTGAAGACATCCTGTAACCGAGGCCTTCTTGTTACTGCGCCAAAACACTCCCAGCAGGCATTTGTCGACCTTTTGCTGTTTAAATACTATGGGGATATTAGAGTGATACACAAATAAAGGCTTCAACTTAAGGAATCTTCTACAGAAAGCTTTTGAAACTGAAGAAAATTGAAACGCGATTCCAAACTTTTAGATGGGAGTGAACGTGTAGAAATATATGACATCTGGAAACTGTTGCGAGGTGGCGCTTTTCTCATCGTGTTATTGCAAATCTTACTGTATTGTACCATGGAACATAGAAGTTGTTTGGATCAAGTTTGTTTTGTGATCGTAGCAGTAAATGTTTTATTGAAGCAAAGTTTTGTTTCTTTTCGAAAACAATGGATAATTGGTTGAACACAAAATCAACAACGTCGGATTTTTAGTGAGATTGAAAAAAAACAGCCTGAAGCTTCTTCCCCTGTACGCAGAATACAATGTATTCGTAGAATTAATCGAATTTTTAAACATAACATCTAATCATTTTGCGATCATGCGCAGATAAATACTGTACAGTAAATATTGCGCTTAAAACTATCATTAATTTATAATTAAACCACAAATACTATATTAGATAATTGCATATATACTTGTACAGTTTAAATATTGTTAGTGGTATTATATAAAGTTTTATAAATAAAGAATAGCTTTGTTATAGAAAGGAGTTTCTGAATTTCCTTTTTAAAAATAAATAAATAAATACGGTATAATATTTTAATATATAATATTTAAAATTAATATTTTAAATATTCAAAGTTGATCGATAAATGTGATTTATAAAACAATATTATCAGCCGTGTTACTTTAAATCGAATACAGCTATTGAATAGATAACCAATAGGTTATCTATTCAATAGATAACCTATTGGTTATCTATTCTTGGTTATCTATTCAATAGACACGCCTAGACACGTTTTTCTTTTACTTTTCCACGTGTGATTTTAAATATATACAGGGTGGGTATAATTAAAGTGTACTTTGGGTAGTTGGAGATAGCAAACGATGAATCATCCAGAGATGGAAGTTGGAATAGACAGTGTCTAGACAGCGCAGAAAGGAACAAAAAAATTGTTCCAAAAAGCGACACCAGGGTGCACTCCGCGATGTGTACAATGATTATGCAAGGTAAATCTCTTTTCATCTTATTGCAAAGATAGTATTGAGCACCAACACCTCACCCATTTTCTGGACTCGATAACGTTAAATTTAAATTCCAAAAAATAAATAAAATACACAATGGCTAACGTAGCTCCATCTGCCCACAAAAACGTCAACTATAACGTTGCGTTATTGATACTATCCTTTAAACACCAGATAGCATCAGATGCGCTTTCTCCCTTTCATCCCCTCTGCGGAATTTCGCGTATAGACTGAAAATATATTAGAGCACCCCCTTATCTGCTGTTAGCAGTTGACCACGCTGTATCAAGCTCACAACGCATCGCAATAGCTATCACGCCGAGCAATTTTATCTCCACACGCTGTGGCTTCCTCATATTGTGCTCTAACTTGATCAAGTAAATTGTATTGTGTCAGCTGGGCGGCTGCATGCAGCGCCAGGCGCACTCTGGCGTCACTATTCGGAACGAATGTTTAATGCCTTTCAATTCGGTAGAAGTATAGATATTGTCGGTTGTAAATTTGATCTGTAAGCAATTCGTGGGTAGCTTGCTTGAATTTATGTACACTGGTGTTCAAAGAACGTGCATCACCCCTTAAAATTGTAATTGTCGTCCCTATATGGCAATATTTCTTACAGATTGCATCAGATAAAATTGACACGCGTAGGTGATGACGTAATATTGCATCAGCGGTTACTTTCAGCTAATCCTGCTTTGGTCCTCTTGATGAATGTTTTTGGCTCGATTACCCCACTCCTATAAAAACATAACACTAGTTTGTATAACCAGATCGTAGACCTAAAAGGTCTAGATTCTGATCAAGACCACTACAGTAAGACCAGCAGTCCAACGAATATGATGGATAGAAATGAGCATTAAAATTATTTTAAATTGAGGTTTATTGTTATTAACATTCAATTCCATGTCCAGTCTCATCAACATGTGTCAAATCTTGCATTGCATTGTCAGATATCAGAAATCAACTAATATGAGTAATATTGTGAATTCTTTAATATAACCAATTCGGGTCTGTTAAGGCCTAGTTCTCATTTTGCACGCGGCCACAACCCTCCCACGTCACCAACTGATGCAAATCTAGGTATATCTCCAGTATAAACTGATCCAGCTGCTTTCTGGATGTGCGCACTCTAAAATAACAATACTAGAATTAGCTGTCCCCTTTGAAGGAAAACAAAGGTCACTCTCAATCTGATATAACTAAATTGTAATGAGCGACACTTCAACCATCTCTGTTTAAAGATCATGGAATACGCTGGTTGAATACGTTATCGCAGGTAATTCTTGTGCAGAAAAAATGTGTGCTCTCTACTTTTAGGGGGAATCTGCAGAGAGAATAAAGAGGGCATTTAAATGTATTGAGGTTTCCTCACTCGTAAAAGAATCACGTTCACAAACGCGGGTAAGAAACTTGTCGATACCAAGAGAGTCCCACAGCTGAAAGAGTTTTTCTCTAGTAAAATGAGCAGATGACGATCCTTCTGTGAGTATTTTGAAATCCAATCGAAATATTCGTTGAACAGAAAGTCGAGATATTCCAAGTTCACGAGTTGCTTATCTTGTTGAAGCCCTCAGCTCGGAGAGATTCAACTTTTATGTATCATGAAGTATCGTGATTCTTGCAGGTGCCCAATGAGTTTCAAGAAAAAAAAGCCTGAAATACCCACGGGAAATCTGAGAAGATAAATCATCAAAACAGAATTTTAAGCTAGCTAGCTCGTTACAATTTAATACAAGTGTTGTGCTAGTTTTTTTGGGGAAATTCCCGAAAATCTATTATACTCCAGCTCTCAAGAGTATAATGTTATACCTGTGACAGGTTTTGTGTTCGAAATTATCTTAGAAAATATAAAAGCGTACTTTAAACAAGACTACAGAATTTATTAATAATATATCGCTGTTACCTAACAGTACTTCACCCTCAGATACCTATTTTTCTTTATATAAGAACTGGGTTTTTAAACAATATATCTAAAAGTTAATTTTATCCGATATTCTAGGTCATAGACCCAAAAACTTATCTCCAAAACTGTCTTAACTTAAGAGAGTGGATCCTCGTAATTTATGGAGTATTTTCTGATTTAGAACTGTCTTATACACTGAAAAATACGGTAATTATACACTGAAAAATACGGTAATGAACCACCTTACTAAATACAAGAGGTTTCTTTCTTTGATAATCTTTATTCAGGTTTTTTATATATCATTTTTGATAAAAGAGATTTCGTATCTTATTAATTTAACTTTAAATGCTGAGGTTATTCTAGTAGACTGAGGGCAAGTTTAAAAAGAGGTCAGAATCCTAGAACATCTTTATTTCAACAGTTACTGGGGGAAAAAAAGTAGAAATTCTTGTATAACGAGAGACAGGAGTACAAACACAATCCATAAATGTCAAGACAGACCCGTTTTCATATGACAGTGACATCTTTCAGTGGAGGAGGAGAAAGAGGGGGAACTACAAGCGGTCTATAACCCGTTAGGTTTCTTTTACCAGCAAACTGTAATGAACAAGGAAGGCTGGCGTACTTTGCTGTTTTCCAAAGTTGGTGTAAGTTGTTTTTTTTTTGTTTGAAAAGACTATGTACACAATATCCTAGACTTGTTCGGTGTATGCAATATGCAAAACATCTTAGACCTTGTTATTCGCTAATTAAGAAACTGTACTGTGATGGCCTATATTCCCACAGGTGCACAGGTAACAAAAAAATTAAAAAAAAAAATAAATAAAACGTCAAAAATCTACCCGATGTTTAACTAGCGTGTAACGCCAGACAGTTGGTGTCTTTCCCAACATGCTCGCAAGCTAAGATGGTGTGCAAAACGTGTTCTACCCGATAGAGTTACACGCTTACAACTGATACACTTTGTGCGCTCTTCTGATGCCAAGCGTGCATGTATTTTGTTATGTTATGACGCACAACGCGGTATAATTTCTCCAACTGGAGTCTGTGTGTGCGTGTGTGTGTGTGTAGTGAGTGAGTTAATCAGGCGAACAAAGTCCCCGCTAGCGCAGCCATAATTGTGTACTGTATGTTCAAAATTAATTACGCATTCTCATGTTATTATTGGATCAAATTCCATTTCGTCAAGTGCTTTTGGAACAAACTTTGTGAACAACAGAGCGGACCCGATGGAAATATTTCAAAACCACACATTTAATCCGATTAACGGAACGCACAAAAAAAGGTACGCATTAATTACAAAGGTATAATAGTTTTCGAAATCCTAGATAAGTGAATTAATATTAGCCCTTTTAATAAAAATTTTCTTCTCTGTTGTTACCTCTTCCGCAACGCGATATTACCCGGCTCGTAGGGGTTTACGGTACCAGTATATGATGCTATTGTTAGCAGTTAGTACCTCGCAGCTATTGTCTGAGCAGCGCACGTGATACGACGACAATAAATTGTTTACGCATGAGCTCGCTCAGTGCAAGACTTCAATTGCTTTTAAGATTTTAACAATCTACTTTGGATATACCATTCATGAACAGCCGACGCAAGAAACAGGCTATTTTTGCCCTATTGTTTAACTGGTTTGCAACAATTGATCTAAGCAGACGATTTTCGCATCATTTTTGCCATTGTTTCTCTAAAGCGGCAACAATTGAACTAAGCAGACAATTTTTGCATCATTTCCTCATTGTTTACCTAAAAGTAGCAACAATTGAATTAAGCGGACTATTTTTGCATCATTTTTGCCATTGTTTTCCCCTAAGTGGCAACAATTGAATTAGGAAGACAATTTTTGACTCATTGGCAACAATTGAATTAAGCAGACTATTTTTGCCATTGTTTTCCTTTATGCGGCGACAATTGAATTAACACATTTTTTTCCTCATTGCCAACGACAATTGAATTAAGCGGACTATTTTTGCATCATTTTTGCCATTGTTTTCCCCTAAGTGGCAACAATCGAATTAAGAAGACAATTTTCGCATCATTTTTGCCTTTGTTTCCCCTAAGTGGAAACAATTGAATTAAGCAGATGATTTTTGCATAATTTTTGACTCATTGTTTACCCTAAAAGTGACAACAATTGAATTAAGCAGACTATTTTTGCCATTGTTTCCCTTTAAGCGGCGACAATTGAATTAAGAAGACAATTTTTGACTCATTGGCAACAATTGAATTAAGCAGACGATTTTTGCCTCATTGTTTACCCTAAAAGTGACAACAATTGAATTAAGCGGACTATTATTGCATCATTTTTGCCATTGTTTTCCCCTAAGTGGCAACAATTGAATTAAGAAGACAATTTTTGACCCATTGGCAACAATTGAATTAAGCAGACTATTTTTGCCATTGTTTCCCTTTATGCGGCGGCAATTGAATTAACACATTTTTTTCCTCATTGCCAACAACAATTGAATTAAGCGGACTATTTTTGCCATTGTTTTCCCCTAAGTGGCAACAATTGAACTAAGCAGACGATTTTCGCATCCTTTTTTGCCGTGGTTTACCCAAAAAGCGGCAACAATTAAGCAGGTGA